>NC_091536.1:18947258-19249032 GCF_042242935.1 Bactrocera oleae | reverse complement strand
ACCAGTATCAAAGCTCGAACTGTTTGTTTTTCTTATGCCGTCAATGTACATATGTGGCATGTAAATAGTAGTTAGTGAGTACTTTTTGCGCCTACTCGGTGCAATCGCGTGTGCTCGCCGCAGTAGTAATTTGGGTAAAACTCAGTGATTTTGGTGCTTCGCTTTTGCGGATTTTAGTTAATTTTTTTCTGCTGCGCTTGGTTGCCTTTATTGAAGAGTCAAAATTGTGTGCCCAATTTTTTTTAATTTGTGTATGTGTGTGTATATTTTTGATTACTAATATGCTTCCGCGGTGCAAAGAGTGCAAAGAGCGGCGTGACATGGCGGCACAATTTCCTTTAATTTTTTATTTTTCTGTTTTTTTTTTGTTATTTTTCTTTTATTGCCATGACTTCAATTGTTACAATGTTTTCAATATTTTCCCTGCTGGCCGAGCCTTTGCCATATAGTGAGTTGGGAAAATCTAAGTTTGACTTTGCGCTTAGGTGTGCCATTAGTGTGTACAGGCAAGGTGCGGCGGCGTTTACAGACGACTCGCTCGAAAGATGCGGTAATAGAATACGCGACGCCGGCAGGCCATCTAAGCAAAAGTGAGGCAGTCACGGTTTTTTCAAAGTGTGCGCAAAAAAACAAGACGAAAATTAATCACAAACTTAAATTGAAAAAACCAACCCACTGTGGTGTTAATGATAAAATGAAAAGAAAAAGTGAACTGCTAAACTTTATCTAGTAGCAAATACTCGTTTATGTGTAAATGTATGTGCCAAAAGTGTAAAAGTGCGATGTGGCGACATTTGACGCGCAAGCGAAAATAATTAAAAGCTGTCTCAATTAAGCGCTTTAATTTAGCGCTAATCAAATAAACACTAGACAAGCTGTACACAGTGCACTAAGCAGACACAGCAAAAACAAATACATACATATGTACGTGTTAAAATAAATATAGTATATACTTTTAAACTATGCAACAAATAATAATATAAGCAAATATCGTTTGTTTTCTAGTTTTTTGCGAAATTGCGACAGTTTTCATATAATTAAAGTATACGCATATAGATACAAACAGCTTGTTTTTTTGTTGTAAACGCTTTCAATATCAGGAAGCCAGCTCTTAAACACATAATTTATCTCAAGTGTTTAAGTTTAACGCCATTTAATATGTTTGAAAAAGGCTTGCAATGCTGCGCTCTGCCGTTAACCGCGCGTTCGCAGAAAAAATTCATAATTAAAAGACTTAAACAAATTAAAACAAAAAATTAACATGCAATATTACAGATTGGCAGCTTTTAGCGCATTGTTAGCTGATTTTCATGTACATACACATGTACTTATGTGAATGTGTGTGTGTGTGTTTTTTTTTAAATACTTTTTGAGGATATGCCAAAGGTTGGTGTAAATGTTCCAAGCTCTATTTGGTGTTTGTGTGTGTGCACATGTGCGGCTTTTTGTACCGCCAGTTATGGATATTTGCCCCAAATTTTCGTTATTCCGTTGTTATGCTTACCGGCACCAGCGGTAGCGTCAGCGTCAGCTTACTCTTCGTTTATATTTATTTTACTATTTTTGAACATTTTATATGTATCTAGTTGTTTGCATTGAGTTGTGAAAGAATTGAATTGTGTAAATTCGTAAATTCTTGAAAATGTGCTAAATATACAGTTGTCAGCGTTTGTTTTGATATTCGCTAAATGCCAGTATTTGCACCTTCCGCACAGTTCGTCTACTAGACACCGCCGCTGTTGTTTATTTTATTACGTTTTATTTAGTTTTTCTTTGCTCTTTTCGCTAACAACCCGTTTGGCGTGCGGGTGTCTAAACGCCGCTCCCGCCACTGCCAACCTCACTGCAGTTGTGCAAGTCACTCAATAACGAGCGCATTTCGCAAATTTATTGTGTTCGTAACTAAACACCTGACCCGTACTTCCTAGCGCGTCGCGCTGTCGTCGCTGAAAGGCGTCGCTTGCAAATAAATTGATTAAATAGTGATCGAAATTGTTATAATTGAAATTTATTGTGTTGTGTAAATGTTGCAAGAGAAATGTACACGTTTGTTGTGTAGAAAATAAATCAAATTTGACATTGTGGGGATATATAAAGCATGCGACTCAAATGTCTACTTATTTATACATATTGTGTGTAAAAATTTTAATTTCAATGTAACGAATCTCATCTCGTTTGTTCTGTTACCCGCGCATTTGTTGCTGTAATTTTATTTAGAAAACAAATACACTTCATCACTAGCGGAACTATCGCTTACATACACACACACGCAAGTAATTGTCTTATGTGTGTGTAGTGTGCGTCTTTTGAGGTCAACGGCATCACACCAACGTTGTCAACTCTTCCAACGAACGACCTAAAAAAGTCATGCAACAGCCAACTACTATTATTCTCTGGGCCAGCACACACACACATTTGTTGGTTAGTGCAAGTCCACAGATTATTTTTAGTGATTTCTATATCTACGCGCCTCTAGCTCTGCCGCTGTTTACATGCTCGTCGCAACCCAGCAACGAAACAATACGCCGAGTTGATGACTTCGTTTTTGCTCTTGCCTGTGCGTTGATAGCAGCAGCATTCGTATGCTTGCTATCACTATGCATATGTGCGTTGATTTCGTTTGTGTATCTGCATGTAAGTGGCAGCGCTTAAATATACGCACATACATATATGTACGTATATAGTCGCACGCGGGTGTTACGTGTTGTAACGCAGGACGCGAACGTGTCGGTTATTCTAATAACCTTCGGGTGTAAACAAATTTAAAGAGCGGAATTTATGAAGAAAAGCTTTATGCTATGCCCATGCTATGCAGTTGTATGCTAGGCACATAGTTTGGCAATCAGCCGAAACATGAAAGGAATTTCTCTCGCATTTGTGTGAGTCTTGCAGTGCGCAGGTGCTTGGGGTCGGAGGTTTATACATACAAACACACATACATACGTACATGCGTGTGCTATGTGTCAGCACACTTGATGGGCATAAAAATACAAATGAATGTTATCTCACATCTCACACTGCGCCAAGCAACTATGTCTCATCGCAGAGCAGACAAAAGCAGTGACTAATCATGCAAAATCTGTGGCTTTGACCAGTGTGGCGTGCATACTTTATGTATACATACATATAAGTGTGTAAATTTTTGTGTTTTCTTTTTTTTTTTTGTTGAGGCTGTTGCCACCTTGCCGCTCTTGTTCGCTCTGTCCACTTGTCCGTTTTCATTTTTATCGCTGTTCTTTCGTCCCGTCTAACCCATAATCCGTTCATGCGTCAATTTGCATGTGCAGCGCTCAGATACAATGGCACATTGTAGGCGAAAGTGTCGTTACTGTTATGAATGAATACACACACGCTGGCGCATACAACGAGTCAATGTGCTATTTGCAAATGCCGTCGGTGTGGTGAAATACGGCAAGCAAGCAGAAGCCTTGTATGCATTGTTATCAGCGAAAAGGCTGGAGAACAAGCTAGCAAAGTGCCGATAACTATGAAACTACAAGTATATTTTAATAATATACATGCAGATACTTATCAACAGCGATAAGTAAATGTGTTTTTTATTTAAGAAAAGTTTGAATTAAATGTGATAATAATGTCTGTTCTTGTTGTTACTTTGCTGTTTTCAAGTGTGTTCGCAGTGAAAAATGCATTTAGTCTTGTGTAAATAGCAGAATTTATTAAAATTTAATTAGAGCTTAGTTTTAAATGAAGTTAAAATTTATTATGAACTCTTAAATGCTAAAATAGCATGAACAGTTGGAACTTTGTTTGCTTAAAATCCATAAAAGCGAAAGTGTTTTACTAAAATATCAATAATTATAAAAGTGATTTATGTTCTTAGCTGCCCAATATGTTCGAAGATTGTAGCGCTGTCCTGGACAATAAATTATGCCAAATTTCGTAAAGATATCTCGTCAAACAAAAACGTTTTTTTGGCAGTTATATGCTATACTGGTCCAATAACGGCGATTCCGACATATGAGCAGCTGTTTGGAGAGAAACTTGCATTTGCAAAATGTCTGATCGATTTCTCTAAACCTTTTTCACGTATAGATAGACAGTTGGACATGGCAAAATTAACTCGGCTCGCCACACCGATCATTTATACTTGTATATATGTATGTATGTATATTTAATAAGTTCTCCGACGTTTCCTTCTGGATGTTACAAACTTCGTGGCAAACTTTATATACTGTGTACAGGGTATAAATATGATTATATGAGCGATATTGTTACTGAGCCTATTAGAGGAAAGCACCGTGTATAATAATAACTACAATTGACAAGTTAAAAGCATACGTATACTGTAATGATAAGAAATAGATAAATCTATAAGAAGAAAAAAAAACAAAAAACACAGCTTGTCTCTAGGGTAGCAGAAAATTTTCTTATCTTATTAGTTGGCATTCATTCAAGCACAAAAAATGCGTAAATAATTTAATAATCTATACACAACTGCTACCCGCGCTGACGACAATACAATTTTGCCTATCATCATGCGTTGCCAGAACAGAAATTTGTGTAGAAACCCTTTCATACCCAAAATTCTACAACACAGCGCAGAGCGCACAACATCTCCGAACATAAAAACTACCTGATTTGTCGCCAACGCCACTTAATCGAGCCTGACTGACCGCTTACCTGTCACATGCGCGCATTCCTCGGTTTTTATTACCACGCAGCCAATTCCATTTTTCGATTCTTATGCTAGCTGCGGTGTGTGGGTCCCATGAGATCGCTTTGCACGATTGTTTATTTACTTTTTTAGATTCAATTTTTTGATTTTTTTTCTTCAATATTTGTTGTGCGTGTGCGCGCACAATTATAATGCATTACCTGCAGGCATACAGACATACATATATACATGTGTATGTACATAATTCTTCGTTTGAAGCACTCATTAATAACATATTTTTTATGCTTGCAGATTGTAACAACAACAAGTGGCACCAATGTTAAAGCGCAGCATCTCCAACAACACACAAGCAGAGCGCATAAGTGAAGTGAAATAAGTAAATAAATAAATAAAATAAATATTAAAATGAGCAAAAAATCATAAAACTATATAACTGTGTACTTATGTCTTATGTAAGTGTAAGTGAACTCAAAAGGCACACACACAGCTATAAGTAAATATAACAGTTATAAGATATCTTGAAAGCAAAAGTGCGTGTGTATGTGTAGCAGAAATTGAGTCTTATTAAATTTATTTGTTGCTGCTATCGCGACGCTTTCAACATTGTTGCCAACAATTGCGAGTGTCGTTATCGTCGTGGCGCACCAGTAGCAATGCAAAAAATATATATGTGAAGTAAAAAAGCAAAAAGCAAAAAAAAAAAAATTGTGAAATTAACATAAAAAATACGCGTGACTGTAAATAAGCAGAAGTGAGTAAGTGCATAATAAGAAAGATAAAAACATACATACTTATATGAGAAAGACAATAACAAAGTGCAAAAGTCGCCCATTAAAAAAAACTAAACACTGTTTGTCAGTGTGCGCGTGCGTGTATATTTGTGCAGCGTTTTCAACAATTTCAACAAGTACTGCAGAAATCACAATACAGTGAAATACTAAGTGCAGCAAGCAAGTAGAAGATCGGCTGAAACAGAAATGAACAGCGTTGACGGCGCACCCAATGCCACGATTTTAGCTGAGGGAGCCCCAACGAGCGCGACGGCAACGTCAAGCGTAACCGCAAAAACAAAAAACTCAAGCGCAAAACCAACAACAACTGCTGCAACTACTGTGCGCACTAAAACAACAGATTCGTCGACAACAACAAATACGACAAGCGTAATAAAGCCAACGGACGCTGATGCCACCGATGAATTCCACGAAAGCGACAAAAATGTACGCCACGTTGTCGTCGATGAGCAACAGCAGCAGCAACCAGAACAAAAACAAACACGCCGTAATGAAGCGCCAATAAAGCAAATAATAATAACAAAAACCATAAGAGCAACAACAGCAGCAACAGCAACGGCGAACGGCGAAACAGCAACTGCAACAACAACAATGGGCAATACTAATAAAACCAATATTGAAACTACAGACAAGACTACTGACGCAGCAACAACAACAGCGACAGTAACAACAATTGAGACAACAAAAAGCATTCAAGATGCGAAAAATAACGACGTTCCAATGACAGATATGCCAAACGCAGAAGACAATCGCGACGGCAACGGCGATGACGAAGATGACGGCGGTGGCGGCGCTGACGACGCTGGGAATGACGCTACCAGCACCAGCACCACTACAACAATGGCCGCGGTGTCCACCGCAACCGCCGTCATTGATAACATAACGACGCTGGCTAAGCCACAGCCATTATTGACGGCGGAAGGCGATAATTGCGAACTCAATGAGTTGGAATTGTGTCGCTGTTGTGGCAAGCCCAATGTCACGCTCTATGATCTCTTCCCCAACGTCCCAACAGACAAGGCAAATACAATACTGGAGGGCGACACAAATCTAGACGCCGTTGCAGTAAATATTAAAACAACAGTTGATGTAAATCAAGCGACAGTGTGCGATATTGCTGCGAATGTTGCCAAAAATGGAGCACAAATAAACAACAACAAAACGGTCGTTGACACAACCAGTGTTGCAACGAAGACAGATGACAATGCAAAAACGAATACACCGAAGCGTTGTTATCGCACTATTGCCGCATCTATTGCTGCGGCAGCCGCCAGCGGTAGCAGCACAACGACTGGTTCGTGCAGTGCTGGCGCTCCCACCTGCCAAAAAACCAATGACCCAATTGTTGGCACCACCATTAATAGTGATGTTGTTGCTGGTGATCGCGACGCAGAGGTCGCGCCATCGACAGCAACAACAAGTGCTGCGCGTGTGAAACAATCTGCAACGGTTGCCGCGACGGCAAACGAGAAAAATGTGGACGATGCGACCAACAATGCAGAGGCGCAGAACGCCAATGCCCAGGCACAAAACAGCGACAACATGGAGAATATTTTGCAAGAGATGCAAATTTGGCGACTACGGGTGAGTCTCATAGCAATATTTTCGATACTGATTTTTACTACGATCGTATGCAAGGTCCATGCTTTGACTTTCCCAAAAGTATTATTTACATTGCTATGCTACAGTTGTGTTGTAAAAAAACACACACACACAGAATGTTCGTGTTTGCAATTTTTGCACTTTTTACAACGGCTACAACAAGCCTTACATAATCTTATAATTTATTTCTTTAACTAATTTGTTTGCATTTGCAAAATATAGTTTGTGTGATTGCATCTTTATTATTATTTATTTGTGTCGAACGCCTTGGGATTTTGGCAATAATTCATCGGCAAATATGAGTTGTTTTATGCTACTTGCTTTCATGAGCATATAAAATGAAAGGACTTGTGTTTGAAATAATATTAGTATAGTCAATGATCAGCTAGCGAGCTGTCGGTATGTTTGCTCAACAAGTTGGTTTTGTGAGAGGCTATGTTATTTGAGGTTAGTTTGCATTTTTTCCATAATTCATAAGATACTGTTATACAAACGGTTATAGCTGTAATCCTTTTCCAAATTTTCAATGAGCTCAAATTTGAATAGATAAACTCTGTACAACGAACGCTGCTTGAAACTGGCTTGAAATTTTTCTATTTGCTTCGAGAAATATTTAAAATCTCAAATGATTAAAGGAAAACAGGGGGCGGGAAATGAAAGTATGAACTCCGCTTGCAAAAGAACCAATGAAAAATAGTTTATTATTGATAAATTTCGAAAATAACTCGACGTCTTTCGGTCTGCCGTCGCTTCCTACACAGCGAGCAGTCGTTTTGAGTACAAAAAAAATCATAAGTAGAGATTTAACTTCTTTAGACAATGTGCCATTGCTGTGCAACTGATCTGATTAACGGTTACTTTTCTAACACTAAAGTTAGCAACAATGTAAACATTTGTGGTAATGTCAGTATTCTACAAATTTTCCTCCTCAACACTATCTAGTATATATGATCTTTACAAATTAATCAAATGGACTAATATAAACCGTAATCTCTATAAATTATCCACCAATTAGTGGTTTTCGCTTT
Source organism: Bactrocera oleae (assembly GCF_042242935.1). NCBI lineage: Eukaryota > Metazoa > Arthropoda > Insecta > Diptera > Tephritidae > Bactrocera > Bactrocera oleae. The sequence continues at coordinate 19,240,975 of NC_091536.1, read as the reverse complement.
GTTCGAACTTTTCCTCAAACCAATCATCATTAGACCTATTATTCAATCAATATTAAGCTTTTGATATGAATCTTTTATTTACAAGCATGTCTGACGCGCAAATAATTTTCGATAAACATATGTACATAGGCAGTGGTAGTTCGCCGCAATTAATATGTATAAGTAGGCGATGCCCTTTTGTAGGTGTTACAACCGTTTATCAGCCGCAAAGATACATACACACATACAAATGTTTGTAATTTATTGACTTTGCTGCAATTAGTCTACCTAATGATTGGTGCTAGCCACCCCTGTTGTGAGTTCAAATCACATAACCTCAAATCAGCGACGGAGGTTATCTTCATCGCTACGCAATGTCATTTCTTTGTTTGCTTAACAAATGATAGTCAGTCATGACTTAACCTTTTTTCTTGAACGTTCACATACGCACTCATCATATAAGGTGTCGATATATGTATACATATATGTATATTACTCAGAAATATTTGCTTTTAACGACGCACATCTGTTTGAATTATTTGGCCATCAATTCGCTGTGTGCGCTGAGTAATGTGCATGCGCGCATACGCAATGCCACCCACAATGTTTGTATGCCCAAAAAATCCACAAAATTGATGTGAAAATAAAAAATCGAAGCCTGTCAATTTGAAATCGCTGGCCATTTTTCATTTTTTTTTCGAGCATTCGATTTTAATGTATTGTCGTAATTGTTCGATTTTTCTCACGCGCTCCCTCAGCACCCAATCAGTTGGCCAATTCACATACTTGTAGCTTGGTTTGTTATTTTCTTCCATTTTTTAAACTTCTATTTGCTGTTATTCCATTTGTGAGAGATTGTGTTTGTGCGCTTATCGTACAAGCTTGTGAACATGACTCCATTAAGTTTTATACTTTTTTTTGAGCTAAATGAGTATGATTGGGGTTTCAAATTTATTTTTCTTTTCACTTTTTTATTTTTATGCTTTTCATATACAATGTTTGAATTTCTAAATTGTTATTTGTTATCTTTTTCGCATAAATTTCCTCTTATTCATTTGCAAAATTACTTTAGTAACATAAAATTAATTTATTTGTTTTATTTTTGTTTTTATATTGAATTTTAATTTTTTCATTTATAATCAATTTATTTTGTTCATATTATCAATTTTGTTTATATTTTTATTTTATATTTTGATTATTTTATTCAATATTATATTTTTTTGTTATATTTTTCGCCAAGGTTTCCTTTTGTTCATTTGTCATTTTGACTTTATCAACATAAAATTCATTTATTTGTTTTATTTTTGTTTATATATTTATAATACATTTATTTTTTTATTGTTATCAATTTTTTTTTAAATATACTTCGCTTTAGTTCTTACTTTATGAAATTTTACGATTGTACATTTATTTGTTTATGTTTGAGTTTATTTTTTTGGAATACATTTTTATTTTGTTTTTGTTTTTTGCAAATTTATATTACATGATATTTTCTCATTTTAGAATATTTTAGTTATTCTTATGTTTATATTTTTGTTTTTATATATTATTATTGCTGCTTTTACACTTTTATAATTTTTAAATGTTTTATTACTCATATATAATATAGTATGTATATAATATAATTATATAATCATTGTTTAATTTGATATGTATATATTTTTAACTCTTTTTTTGTAATTTTTACTAATGATTTTTATACATTTTCTTCAATTTGGTTAATAAAGAAGTCAGTAATTTTGTTTGTTTTTATTTTTTCTTAATTTTAATTATATTATTTTTTATTTAATTGTTGAATTCACATAATTTTATATGCTTGTGATTTTTATTATTTTATTGTTTTATTCGTTTTTGTTATTATTATTTTATTTTATGATCATATTTTTTTTAATTTTCCACAAATATATTTAATTCTATTATTTCTCAAATATTCATAGTAGTTGCAAATATTTCTTTAAAAAAAATCAAAATATTTCAATGCGTGCTATACATGTTCTAATTTCCTCTCTGCCTCTCTTCTCTTCACCACAATTATTTCTGGCAACTTTTTTCCTCTTACGACCACATACGGGTTCCCTACGCAAATATTTGCTAATCCTTAACTTGATTTTAACACAAAAACGTGCCGACATTGCCAGACTGCTAATTGGTCGCCCAATTTTGTTGTTACTTTTGTTATTGTTGTTGTTGTTGTTTTGATTTTATGACTGCGCTTAAATGGCCACTAAACATATATTTGATTTGCCATAGTTTAATGACGGCCCAAGCGCTGGTTTACTGAATGGCTGAAAGACTGCATATAAACACGCTTAATAAATACCCATAAAAGGGTATTCGGTATTTTAGTATATCTCTATATAGATTAGTGACTTATAATAGTAAGATTTATGCTTTTATTGCGCTAATGGCAGTTGGTGCGTTCCTTCGTTTCACCTTTCATGCTTCGTCCATTCGCACATATCTTTATTGGTGTATGGATGTGTGTCAATAAGTATGTGTTGTTGTTGTCACTTACTTTGTTTATTTGTTGTTCGCAAATGAATCACGTGTGCTCGATTTTTATTGCTTTCATGCGGCAATAAAAACGATAAGAGCGCAATTGCAACAACAGCAACATCGTATTTAAATACAGACAGACATACTTGTAGTTCTATAGTAACCGAGATATGTAAGCAAAACTACTTATTTATAACACAAACTTTCGCAATAAAGTATCACATGCAAACAGTAACAACAACAACAGCAATATAGTATAAGTCAGTAACCACTTCCGCACCCTAAGTAGATATTGGCACGCATACATACATACATACTTACAGACATATAATGTAATGCTCCACTAACGAGTGTTATTGAAGCTGCCCTGTGGGAAAAATAAGATTTCGAATGTCACAAAAAAGAAGCATTATAATATGTATAAAGATACAGAACAGGCAGAAAGTGTGAGGATGAATTTGTCAAAGTTATAACAGCCTAGCCTAAAAAGCATCGCATAATAATGCTTTTTAGTAAAGCCGCAGATGGAACCCCTGATAGAATCGTTCTTAAAAAAGTACGACCTAAATCTTCAAAACCCTGAACAATTTTAATTTGTCTTCAAACAGCGCTCTTTATTGAGTCAATTAAGTTTTCAACTGATCGCAACCCACAATCTTTCTTATTTCTACTTAAAGAAATGTCAAATAATTGCATTTAATCGTTTTAAGAAACTATTAGCGATTTCATATATGTTATTAATTAAGTCAATTAACAAATTTGATCAAATAAATTGAGACTATTTAACTTGATTGCAAAGCAATACAATAATATTTGCTTAATTTGTATTTCGTGTAATTAATTGAGTTCAATTAAGTCTTAATTGAGTTAAAATAACTTATTAAACTCTTAACTTATTAATATATAATTAAGCCAATTAGATTTGATAAATTGTGTAGTTAATCGTGTTTAATTAAGTCTTTATTGAGTTCAATTAATTTATTAATCTCTTAACTTATTAATATATTATTAAGATAGTTACATTTGATAAATTGTGTACTTAATCGTGTTCAATTAAGCCTTAATTAAGTTGAATTAACTTATTAGTATCTTAACATATTAATATATAATTACGACAATTGATTTATTGTATAGTTAATTGAGTTCAAATATTATCTTACTTAAGTTCAATTAATACCTTATTTGCTTACAACATTTCTACTTAATTCAATTACTATTAGCTGTAAATTTAAGCCAAGTTTAATAAATAGACAGACTTCTTTTAACGATTGCTCTCAATTTAAGAGTTGCTTCATAATATTTTTGTGACCAACATTTCTGCCTTCAAATCCTCCCAAAAAAACTGCATTTTTTGAGATAGTGGAATTCTCAAAGTTCTTTATAACTATTTTCGCTGCCTCGAATCGCTCATTAAAAGCGTTGCTTCAGTGTTTGTTTGAACAAACTTTCAGCGCAGTGAAAATTTGATTCAAAGCGGCAATCTTTAGTACATATGCTTCCATACAAAGCAGACGTTGCTTTTTGGACACGCAGACTTGATGTCTATAACTCATAAGTTCGTTTACCGCCACATGTCAAGTGTGCGTGCTACTTTGCTCCTCTGCGCTTATTTGACTTCTTTCGCCGCGCTGCCAACACTTTCATGATGAGCATGCGCGCTCGCCTTTGATAACCGCAGAAACCGCATATCCATATCCATTTGCTGCCCAATTCCTGGTATTGTTTTAAACTTCAAAATTTTCACTCCTCAATTTTGTCTACTAATTTCAGCCAAATGCTGTTGTTATTGCAGCTATTGCTGTTGCGTTGTTGTTGTTGTTGTTCCCTTGTTTGTAATTTCATTTAACGTTGTTCGCCAACACTTTGGTGATTGCTTTCGGCTTTTCGGCATCTTTTTTCTTCGGCCGCCGCTGTCTGTCGTTTGCTTGCTGTTTGTTGTTGTTGTTGTTTTTTAGTTCATTCTTTTTCACATTTTTATTTGCCTTATTGGTTTTTCCCTGCGGGAGTAAGGTGTGAAATTTTACTGTGGCTTAACGAATGAAATAAATTTGTTAATTTAATATTTGGGTACCGAGAAAAGGGTACGAAGAAGTAAACTACCTTGCTGCTTCCTTATACTTATACATACTTGTATATACTGTATTCCTATGTAGTTATTATGTGCTCGTTTTTGGCCTCTTTGCGCTTACTTAGGCCACATTTGCTGGACTCTTTCTTGGCTGGTTGTCTGCTGCGCACTGTCGACTGTTGGTTGTTCTGCGCAGGCGCGCACTCTGTTCTTTAATTTAATTCCGCTCCTGCTCCGCCACCTCCGACGACCTTCGTTGCAACAGCAGCGTTGACCATATGAAAGATCGACGTTTGCCGACATTGCCATCGGCACTCTTGTCGGCACTAGTCTTCTTTCTGCTAACGCTGCGGCAACTATCTTTTTTTACTTGCCGCGCCTACTGCGCCTCCTCATCGCCGCTATTTGAAAACGTGCTGTAGATTGACTGACTAAGTAGGAGTCATTATTATAGTGGTTGTTGTGGCTGCTTCATTTAACTTATATTACGCTATTGTTGTTGTTGCTGCTGTTGCTGTTATTATTGTTGTCAATGAGGCTGGCAGGCAATCTGTTTGGTTGTCCAGCGCCGCGCGCACCGCACCGCTCCGCATCACGATGTCGTTATTATTGCTAGTGTTGTTTTTGTTGTTGTTGGTAACGTTGTTGCCTTGCTTAAAGGCTGTTACCACACGCACTGAGCACTTCTGCGTTGCACACCAACTGCTGCACCGTTTATTGTTGTTGTTTTTACCTTTTTAACTGCTTGGATAGATAGATTGCCTTGTGGATTGTTGTTGTTGTTGTTGCGCTTGTTTAACTTCGCGCTTGTTTGGTTGTTTAGTTTAGTTCAAGCAGCCTGTCAGTAAGTGCTCTTGTTGTACACACACACATATACGCATATGCGCCGTTACATAAGCACACACAATTAAGCTTGCGCTAATATTATTGTTGTTGGCGCGCTGATTTATTCGCGTTGCTCGCGTGTTGTTGGTTTTTCGTATTTCATATGCACACTCAGCCAAGCCAACGTGCTTTTCTGTATGATGAAGCAGCTCAACAGCCACCGCAACAACAACAGCAATATCAGATCGCGCAGAAAAAATGCTCGTTTATTTAACGTAAATTCATAACTGCTCATACGGTTACTTATGCGTGGCGAATGCGAATACGCGACGACTGCGCAACCCCGAGCAACAACAGCAACACCAACAACACGCTTGAAAATTGACTTTTTAAAGCCACAATCACACGTACGCGTGCTTTGGCATAGCAGTATCTTAAAACAACAACACCTCAGCACGTTCTTCCTTGCGCGCCGTGTCGAGTTGAGCGAATTCGCCGGCGGTTTATCGGTTAACTTCGCTTATAATTTACTGTTGCTTTTGTTGATCGCATTGTTTGCGCCTTAATGTGCATTTCTACGTGCTTTGCTTGCTGTTATTGTTGTTGTTTTCGGTTTTTGCGCTCGTGGTTTGCCGTGTAGCTGGTCATCCTTCCTTCTGCGTGCATTTTTTCGTGCGCGGCTGCTGCCTTCGCCTCCCCTGGTCTTGCCACGTCACGTTGTTATTTATTCACTTTTTTATTGCGGCTGCGCGTCAATTTTATTTCGCCACGCATGATTGCCAACATATTTGTTGTCTGTTTATTTTGATTTTCTACACGCTTTGTTGCTGTTATTATTCTTTACTTTCGCATTAGTTGCATGTGGTGTTTCTTTTTTCTGTTTTGAGCGCATCAATTTCATCAATATTTTATATTTAGCATCAATTTGGACTTTATTAAGAAAACTGAAATGAGGGGTATGGAGAGGTTTTGCTGGTTTTGTAATTTGAATTTCTTTATTTTTTTTATATTTTCGTATTTGTTTATTAACATTGTTTTTTATTCATTTTTTAAATTAATTTTTCTTAATAAGTTTTTTTTTAGTTTTTTCAATTTTTTTAGTTTTTTTTGTTTTTTATATTGGTTTTTTTAATCTTGTACTTTTTTTTAAATTAATTTTTTAGAATTTTATTTATTTTATTAAGCTTTAATGTTGTTTATTTAGCTATTATTTAATTATTTTTTTATATTGTTTATTTATTTATTATTATTATTTTTGTTTGTTGTTAATTAATTTTTCTTATAAATGTTGTGTTTTTTATGCTTTGATATTCATTATTCGATTTTGAATTGTTTTAAACTAAATGCTTCAATGTCGTACTTTTTTTTTGTTTAAACTAAATACTTTCTATTTCGATTTTGCATTTAATTTTTGTGAATTGATTTTTTGCTTTGATTTTTAATAAAGTGTTTAAATTTTTTTTATTAATTTTTTTAATGCCAATCTATTTTTTTTATTTATTATTATTTTTTAATTAAAATTTGATTTGCGATATTATTTTTCAATATTTTTCGTGCGTTTGGTTTTGGATATTTATTTGTTTTATATTGGTTTTCAATATGGTTTTTTTATTCAAATTTTTTATAAAAAGCTTTTTTGATATAAAAACATTTTGTATATTTTTTATTTACATATTTTTATTTACTTAATTTTTGAATTTTTCTATTTGATATATATAATCTGATATATTTTTAAAAATGTATAACTTTTTTTTTGTTTTTTATGATTTATAATTTTTTCAATTATAATTCATATTGTGTATGTATATTTTTTGAAATAATTTTTATGATCTCTATATTTTCTTTGGTTTATTTATTTTTTATTTTTTTGCTTTATATTATATGATATTTATTACCTTTTATACATCCATTGTTTATTTTTTATTTTTGTTTATAATTTTGCTTTATTCATTACTTAATTTTTCAATATATACCTTTTCTGAGAAATTTTTATGTATGTATGCATACATCTTTAATTTTTTTACATTTTATTATATATTTCTGTATTTGCCATATTTTTAAAATATGTGTTTACTTTTGTATTGTTTGATATTTTAAAAATTATTTATATTATATAGAATTTTGTATTTTTGGTATTTGGTTCATTGGTTTGTTTTGTTGTATTTGGATTTTTATGATTACTGCTTCAACATTTTTGATAAGATATTTGTATCTTTTTATTTTTTAAATTAATTTTAATTAATCATATTACTTAGATATATTTTTATAATTAAAAAAAATTTTTAATACGATTTAATTTTTTTATTTTTTGGTCTATCCTGTTTTTTCCGCACAGCACTTAAGCGTTTTTAATTCAACGCTATTGCTCCCTCAATCGGCATTGTTTGACAGTCAATTAAGTACAACAACACAATCTCACATATTTGCGCTCATATTTCTGTGCGTTCTTTACTTAATTTTATTTACTTTAAATTATTTTTTTTTTCAACAACTTTTTTCCGACCTCCTTGTCTGGCGTATTATATTACGCTTGACACACATGTACAACCATACATACATACATACATATATACATTTGCAATATGTGTGTTTATATGTTTACTTGCACGCCTCGCGCTCATCTCCAACGCTGCAGCGCTTTGATTTCTTTTCGGTATCAATGTATTTAAAAACAAATTGAAATTGCATGATCTGATCTCTCGACAGCAGCTGCTTGTTTTTGTTTTTCTTGTTGTTGTTATACTATCTGCTGTGTTGTTATTGCGTCTTTAATTCACGCTGCGCAACAGAAAAAATAGCCGAGCCGCGTCGCCCGCGCACCCTCATCAGCAGCGTGCCCGTTTAATTTTTGATTCTCTTTTGTTAGCGGCACGAATTTGCACAGTGTGGTGTCCGCAGCAAATCACCGCCGTCGACTATTGTCGTCGTAATGAAGGTACTTAGTTGAAATTTGATTTGTAAGAAATTAGTTTTTCCGTTTACTTTATTTATTATTATTTTTTATTTTTTTTGAGAGGGAGCAATTTCATTTTTTATTCCTCTTTCCTCCGTTTTTGACTCGCCAAAAGCATTGTTACCGCTTTGTTGACTTTCTTCTAATAAATTGAGGTAATTTGTTTTGCTCTGCAGGCTGTCTCGTCTAATGATTACTTATGCATTACGTGTAAGCTCCACGCACCCCAGTTTTTTATTTATTTTTATTGCATTTCTCTTTTCTTTTGCTTTGTTGTTATTACAGGACCACGTGTCGCACCCTTTCAGCTAAATTCAATTGCTTCTCTTGACCATTTTGGCCGCGCTTACGCATATGTGTGCGCGCACGTACTCTCTACGATGTTGCTCGTACGCGCCCACATCCATTTGCCAGACTAGTTTGCTTTTACTCCATTTTTTATAATTTTGTTGTTGCAATTTTTACAACTTTATTTGAGTACTCTAAACAAATTGATTTCCCTAAGTACAAACGAATTTCCAAAGCTACTTTAGTTAAACAGTTACCGTTGAGCTTTTATCACGTGCCTTTCTCGGGTTTACGTGTGGGTAGTGTGAGTCGAGGAGTGTGTGTGCCCTTTGGTGCTGCAATCCATTAACTTTGATGTAAAGCGATACTTTGGCTATTCTTCGCATTAAAAATAAATAAACATACACAATAAGAAGTGAATAAATTAAAGACTTGATATGTTAAAAGTCTGATTGGAGTGCATAAATTATTTACATATGTAATCCCCAAAGAGAAATATCTAATAATTGCAGTTTTTAAACTGTAATACAAACTAAAAACTGCTATTATAGTCAAAGAACTTAAAAAATATGTTAAACCGAAAGCGCCCCATTGAAAGCTCTAATAATAACAAAGCTTTGAAATTCAAAACCTCGACCCATGAAAGCTCCTCATTGAAAGCTGTAATATCACAAAATTTTTTGAAATTGAAATCTTCTGTTTAGCTTCAGTGAAAGCTCTAATATGATAAAACGATATAAAGCTCATCATGATCTATAACCGAGCTTTTGCTGCTGCCCTTTTATAAACTCTATACAGTCTAAAATTTTTGAAATCAATAAGAAAAATATGCTTGAAGTGTCACTGAAAGCAAAAATTAAAAGATTTAATAATTTAACGCCAGATGATCAATGCCAATGTCTGTTATAAAATCCGTGCAGAAGTATGTAAACCAGAGCTTTTTGCAAAAAGCTCAGAAGCAAGTGTATTGAAATAATAATGTGTAACGAGGAGAATTAATTGGGGGTTAGACCAACTATTCAATCCCAGCATATTTTCCAGCTATTTGAGAAAGGATTTAGTGTTGCATTTCTAGGCAGGCTTCTAAAGTATAGCTAAAAGTTTCACAATTTACATTTTGTTGCGAAAACTCTAAACTATCTGTTCTTACATTTCCAAAAAAATGTGAAATGAATGCGTTTATGAATATTTTGGGCATTATTAGTTTTTCCGACAGCACAGGGTTGCATTTTTGTACCCAACCACCAACGCAACGAGGTTTAAACGGATCCTGGACGACGAATAGCGCTTGCTGCGCTACTCACAACACAACCAACACTCGTCTACTCTTACATTTTCCTCTTTAAATAATCGTTACATTTACGCCAAGAATTTCCTTTCGAAAATTCTTAACAAAATTTCGTCATTTCGGCAAGCAATTCGCCGCCAGCCATTCACTGCGTTCACAGTCCCACCGTGCATAGTCAAACGAGATGGACCAACAACCACACTCAACGCATCGTCACATCACATTCGCCTCAGTGTCTCGTTTAGATCAACATTTGTTCCGTCTAACAACAGGCAACCACGCAGCGCGCTAGCCAAGCCACGAACGGCTACGCTTTGTTATTACAGCCTTACAGCGCGCAAAAAGCGGCGCAAAAAACACCTCATTTACCACCACACTTTAGCAAATACTACGTGCTCACAAGCGGCTGTGGTGCATTTACACGCCAAGAACCCGCAAGCTGTTGCGCGGAACCAGGGTGCCGTATGTATGTATGTGTGTGATTGTAGGTGCCACAGGGCGGTGTGGGGGTTCGAACGACAACAATGCAACACTCTTTGCACCGATGGGACACACGGTCGCATGGTCGTACGGTCCGACACCCGGACGCTTGTAGAAGCTGTGGTTGCAGTTATTTAAAGGAATGTTGAGATTCTTCTCTGTTGCTTCTTTTTTTTTTTCCTTGATGCTTTTGTTTTATTTTTCCTTTTGCTGCAGAAAACGCGTGAATCTGGCAATTTCAAGGCGCGAACGGGGGGACGCGTGCAACGCCAACGGCGCTGGCAGGCGAAATCCGCGGGGAGAGGAGGTGTCGAAAACAATTGTTTGAATTGCTTGCTACTCGCTTGTTTGAGCGGGCACTTTAGTTAGCTTTTCTGCGCGCAGAGTCATTATACTTACAACTTGCTACTCTTGCAGGAAGTGCGCGAGGCGCTCGGCGGCAAAACGCGCGGCAGTCGAGCGCCGCGGGCAGTGCGACGGCGAGCGGCAAACGGCGAGCAACATTTGCGGTTAGGTTACTTGTAGTTGAGGCACTTAGCATGGCTGCATTTTTATTTAGTGCTCATGATGAAGCTTATTTGCTTGGCTCGCTTGCTTATGGTTGCCACTTTGTGTGTTGATTTGCTGTACTTGTTGTTGTTGTTGTGTTAGTTGGTGGCTGTTGCGCTGTTGGCCGTGGGCAATCGACTTTTTAGCCGCTTCTACAAACATATTTTGTTTTCATTAGCCCTCAAATTTGATTGCATGTTGGTTGTTCCCACCGCAATGCACACACAAACACACACACAAACGCACACATAGCACAAAATAAACGACCGCCTGAGTGACTGACTTGGCTGGTTGGTTGTTATTTGACTGCCGCATTGGCTCGGCGAAACCAGCCGTTGATGCGCCGCTGGCCGTCGGCAAACACCATACGCGCTGCAAATGCATTGAATGGCAGCACAAATGCTGCTGCTGCTGCTGCTGCACCTGCGCGCCTTTGGCTGTGCGCCGCGTTTCGCGTGATTGTCGGCATGCAAGCGGCAGACGGCAATTCTGCGCGCCATCTCTAGCCTGTCCGGCCGTCAGCTAGCCAAATGTTCGATCGTGCTGCCACATTGCCACATTTATGGATGTGCATATGTATTTGCTGTTTATTTGTATATATGTGTGTGTGTGTGCAGCTTGACGTCCTCTTTATGGCTTGTAAAGTATTGCCGCTTGACTTAGTTATTGTTGCAACATTTGGTTAGTTGGTATTGCTGCCGCTTCGCAGGCAATTAAAGTTGTTGCGCGTCTGCATACACATTTATGTACATTTGTGCAAGTGCAACAATGAAAAGGATCGTTGAACGCATTTATTTATAATACACTTGGACACATAAACGACTACTCGCAACTTGTAGATTGTCCAAGAATTTAGGTTATGTCACAAGAGTGATGTATGTTTGCGCAAACAACTACAAGCGCATCGCTGGTGATGGCACGGCAAAGTGAGTAGTAGTTGTTTTAGTATTGTGCTTGTTGTTGCCATTTTTGTTGTATTTATATTTTTCAGCGATTTTCCACTGCATGCGATGTGCCCATTTTCTCATGCCACCACAGCGCGCTGATCGTCCTATTGTTGTGCCATCACAAGAGCAATGCTGCAGCATTTTGAAAAAAGAGGCAAATAAATCGTCTGTCTGCAATTATATTTATTTGCATTGTACCGACAAAAAGAACAAGAATTGAAAGTAAAATAAAATTTTTTCGCACTATTTGTTTGTGCGGCCTGTCAATAACATATATGCTCTCGTGCGTGTGAATGTATCTGTGTGTGTGTGTGTGTTTATTTGCAAGCTGTCAAATATTGACATTTCTGCGGATTTGCGATTTATTAAACCCCAACCAGGGACGGCGACCGTCCAAACAGCCAACCTTGGCTGTAAGCGCTCTACCTTTCCACCTTTCTACCTTCTAGCATTACATTATTTCTGCAGAACTTCGCAATCAATACGTCAGCAAATAAATGCCGACACGCACTCATATACTATATTCAGTTATATTAGGGTGGTGAGCAATTTTCACACCGATGACGTAGGACCCACTGTCGTGTCAGTCTCGAGCTTAACGTCATTATTTTTTCAACATAACTCACAAACTCGGAGCTCGAAAAATGTTTCGTTAAGTCCCTTTTAATACAAAGCTTTTCATTACATAAACTTGCTTACCTCGAGTTTACCGCCCATATTCGTGTTTAAACACTACCCATAAACTCGGAGTTTACTAAACAAATTATTTTTCTTACATTACTCTGATATACCACGTTTTTGGTAATACAGACCTCGCTTTATTAGAAACCTGGAGTTTTTCCTAGCAACTCATAAACTCGGCGTTTACCATACAAAATGTGTTTGCTTACACTCGCCTGAAACACATTTTTGGTTATATAGACCTCACTGCCTTAGGAACTTTTTCTAGCTTACTTATAAACTCTGAGTTTACCATACAAAAATGTTTTCTTCAACTCTTCTGTTCACGTTTTTGGTTATATATACCTCATTTTCTTAAGAACTTTGAGTTTATTTGCCGTTTCGATGTTTAAACACTACTCAAAAACTCGGAGTTTACCATAAAAAAAGACTTAAACTCGTCTGATGTAATATGCATTTTGTGTTTATGAAAATACAACCTTGGCTGTTTCGATAGTTCACCATCGTTTAAATACAAAAAGTAAATTTCAACTCAGACTTTCTTAAACACCGCAACTCACTTAAACTTAAAACTATAAAGTCGAGTTTTCTGCGCAACATGAATGAGTTATAAAAGAAACAGTATATTTAATACTAAAAACATTTTCGACGAAGATAGCTCGTACAAATTTGAACAAAATTAAGGACTTAATAGGAGCCTTATAACTGTGTGATACGTTTTAACAGCCTCCAATTGAATTCTCTCTCGTGCAGACCACCCTAACGTAAAGTTTCAATCAATAATTGTGCACTCAGCCCTTTTCCCTGCATACAGCACACGCGCCCTTTATTATAATGCCCCCCTTTTCCTCATACCTGCATACAATTGTAGTTATACTTTTCAGCTGCCTCTGCTCACTATATGCCAAGGCTTTTACACACCGACCGCGCTTTGTCTGCTACCGCGCGCCTGTCTCACGCGTCCAAATATCCGATTACGCTTTCGCTGCATTTCTAGCATATTCCACTGCGTAGCGTCCGCTCTCTAAATTCGTCATGTCTGCACAATTTATATTATGATTATATTTTTATTTTGTTTGCCTTGGCTTTTGTCTATTTAATTTCAGGGAATCGCTTTACTTACCGTATTAAATACACGCACATATGAATAGCCAAAGGACGCGTGTCCATTATTTCCTACAGTAGCTAGAGCAAACTGTAGCGCGCAGCAAACACGCGTATCGCGACACATGGCACTACACTCGAGAACGACGCAAAGCTTTGAACGCGCGCAACCTGCTGGCAGCGGCAGCGCGATAAAGCGGGGGCCACCCGCAGCATGGTACAACGTCTGAAATCCGCCGCTTTGCCTTGCTAAGCTGCCACTGTTGGCTGGTAGAAATTTTTGAAAATCAATAATCCGCCAGTTTATTTTATTGTTATTAAGGTTTAATTTTATTTTTGTAGTTCATTGCTTTACTTTTATTTGAAAACATTTTTTTCCGCCTGTGTTGAAGGGTTGTTTCGCCACCGTGCGCGCTCATGCTTGTCCGTCGCGTCGCTGTTTTGCTTGTAATAGGATTTAAAGGTCAGGCGCACACAGTAGGCGTTGGCCAAAAATAAATACAGAAATAGGGCAAAAGCTTAATGGCGAGCATGGTTATGTGCGTCGAAAGTTATTTCGGAAAATAAGACCATACGCAAACATATTTGAATTTAATAAAGGGTGTGAATGCGCGCTCGTAGACGTGAGAAAATTATTTCCTGTAATTGTAGAATAATTGGAGAAAAATTGGTATATAGGATTGCATCGACAATCGTGCGCGCAAACTTGCATTGAGTTGGGCATGTGCTTGAATTTGAGATATCCGTTATTAACTTTTATGTCTCAGCGGTTTATTATATTCCTCTCTTTATTGGTGTTATAATCAATAAGGTCGTAGTGGCAATGTTGCGAAAAAGTTTACTTGCAACAATAATTCTCAAAGCAATCTTGATAGAAATTATTTAAGAATTAATTTGAAAAAGCTGAATTTTCGAGCTTTTTCAAGTTTCGACATGATGATTGAAAAAATTTAATCGAAATTTTCCAATACTGTGGAAAATGTTATAAGTTCGAGTTGAGCAGATCAGGAGTAAACTGAAAGAACTCAAGTTCATACCAATTAATTTTTTTTACTCCATCCATTTTATTCCATCGCAATATATTCGCTAGGAGTTTCATTATTTCTTGTAGTTTTCAAAGTAGAAATCAAGCGCTCTTAGGCGCGTTTAGTTAACTTTAAATACATTCCGTCAATTTTATCGTGAAAATATGAAATTTTAAAGCTAAATACAAGCTCTTAACAGTATCATGCGGTCGTAAAAAATTATAATTATTTTTAGAAAAGATTAGCTAAAGCATTACCCAGAAATAATTTGCTCGCACTTAATTCTTTATTTTTCCTTTACTTTTCCTTTTTTTCTTATAAAGAGGAGAGCGATTTTGCCTTTTTCCTTCGCTCCTAATGGTATGCTTCAAATTACTTCAAGCATATTGTGCAAAATGACTGCAGTTAACGGTAGTTGCCGCTAAAAAGCTTCCAGCCAAATTATATTTATTTGTAAACAGTCTAATAGCAACTCAGCACTAATATTATGCAAGATTAAGACTTTGCCAAGTTCACACACTTTATTATATACAAATTAACGCCTTCGCAGGGAAACTTGCAAGCCAAGCATGTATTTAACTTTGACCTTTAACACCCACGCACCATTTATACACACTTATATAGTATATACATATGTATATGTATATAGATATCGACTGCCACATTGCGACCGAAACCAAACAGTTGTAAACATAATCAGCAAACAGTAACGAACCTCAACAATCCTGCGCAGCCCACAGCCGCCTTACGCTCCCCGACAAATCATTCCCCGGCGTCAGATTATAATCGCTGCAAAAGCAATTTTGACACAATTTCGTAACCACTGTGTTGGGAATAGCAAAATGATACCTGTGGCTTCGCATGGCCACGAAAAGTCAAACCGAAAGGGAAACGCAACGAAATCAAGAGCAAACAAATTGAGGGCGCAAGCGAGGCAAACGATACGCAACCTCAATCTCTAAACGAAAGCGCTGGCAGCCCAAACTCCGCACTGTCGAATGTCAAGATAACACGAGTGTATTTACAGCATTTTACAACACTGGCGTGCCGACAAATGCGACTTTAAATACACTTTAAATAAATTTGCGAGGAGATGCCATAAAATCACAATCTACTTATGCTCTAATAGATATGGCGGCCAATAAAAGTCGATATGCTCGCGCCACAAACACATATACATATACAGTTACATATAGATACACACAAAGAAAGCGCGCTCAATTGGTCGTAAAGGAAATCAATCAAGATAATATTTATTTTAATAACGCAAAAAAGCACAAAATACATGAAAAACAGTAGCAGCAAAAACTGTGTAGCAGTCAATAAAATGCAAGAACAACAAGCAGCAGCGGCGGCGACAGCGCAAACAATACGGGCACCACTTTAGTTTGCTCAGTTTATTGGTGGCATTGTAGCGCCACAAATGAGGATTGTAAAAAGATTAGTTGGGAAAAACAATTTTGTTTGCTTGGCTTGCGTAGAGTAGCTTCAATTGATTTATGATCTGGTTGCGGTTTGTATCCATGCGAGCGTGCGCCTGTGTGTGTGTGTGCATACTTCAACAGCGCTTGGTTCCGTGTCGGAAGCGCTGGTTGGGGATGCGCTGTGAAAGATTTATAACAAAGCACAGCACAACAAGTGTGTAGAAGTGAAAGAGCGGCGGGCGAAGGGAAGGTGGCACATTGTAGTGCGCCACTGTTTCCGGTGCCAACATGTCTGGCATATGTATTTGTCTGGCAGAAGCCGAATGGTTTGTGTTAAAAAACAGAAAACTGCAACTCATCAGCAGCGCGTCTAACTGTTTTTCCGTAAGGGCGGCCGATGCAAACGGTTAGCTAGTCGTGCTGCTGCTTAGTATCAGACAAAACGGTTGATTGATTCAAAGCTGTGCCGGCAAAAGAATCCAAGTCATTAAGCCTTTATTTGTGTAGTTGGTTTTTTCATTATTTTTTGGTTGGGTAGAAGGAGAGAGTGAGTAGTGAGAGCGTGTGTTAGAGCGGCAGTGCTTGCATTTTTTAAGCGCCAAAAAAATTCGTTGTACACAATTGCCGTATTGTGTAACCGGAAACCACTAACATGCCAAAAAGTGAAAGTCATTTTGTAATGCTTCTTCCGTGCGTTGTTGTGAAAAAGCTAATGTTCTACAATGTCTTTTCAAGCGTGATTTATGCTGCACTTATTGTTTGCGGGTTGTAAGCATAAATATTAACTATACTTAGTTACTTTTGGTAACTTTTGAAAGCTGGCAGTTGGGGAGCGGAAATCCATTTCAAAGACATAATGCGGCTTAGAAAATTTTTATTGCCTTATTAGTTATTTCTTCTGTTTTTTTAAATTTTCTATTTATTTTTTCGTTATTTATGTGTTTTTTCGGTTTTTATTTTTATGTTTTTGTTTTGTATTTTTTTCATTTACGTTTTTCGTTTTTTATTATTTTTCTTTTGTTTTTAATTTTTTTTTTTGCTTTCAATATTATTTTTTCTTGATTTTTAATATATATATATTGATTTTTAATATAATATAACTTATGTTTAATTTTATGATGTTGTTTAATTTTTATGCAATATTTTTATTATTTTAAATATTTGTTTTTAAATTAATTTTGGTTAGGATAATTGAAATTAATTACTAAAATATTTTTAAATATTATTTTTTTATTTATTCATATTTTTTTATTTTTATATTTATATTATTTAATTTAATTATATATTGCTAAAATTAACATACTTTTTTTTCTGGCTTTATTTTTTATTATTTATATTTATTATAAAAATTACTTTCTTAATTTTATATATTTATATATATTTTGTATTTATATTTTTATTTATATATTTTATAAATAATTAATTTTTAATAAAGTATAATACATGCACAGACATATATGTATAATATTAACATATGGACGTGCAGTGTTATTATCTTATTTTTCTAATCGTATTCATTCTTATTTCTTTGAAAACAGCGTTTTAATAAAAATAACTTAAATAAATAAATCTAACAAAATTACTTTTTTTATTTTTACTTTTTTATTTTATTTAATATAATGACAGTAAATTATTAGAATCGATTAGAAGTATTTCTTAAATTTAGTTCAAAATTTCAATAGTATAGAAAAAATTTAAGTGTTAAACATCTTATCTTGTAAGTTATTTAATAAGAAAATATATTTAACACGGCTTTTTCGAATTTTTGTGATATGTTATATAATGATATAATTTCGTGCAAGTATTTTGAACTCAATTTTATTTCATTTAATTTTAATAATTTTTGTTATTTAATTTATTTTACATCGGTTTATTATTTTATTTTTTATTTTTAATTTTTTCTAATATTTTCCACTTTTTGTATATATTTTTTTCCTATTTTTTACTTTAGTTTTTATTAATTTTTTTATTTATTTTTTATTTGATTAACCTTTATTTTAATTATTTTTATATTTTAAATAACTTTTTCGCTTTACTTCCATGTATTTTCTTCACTTTCATTCCATTGTACCCTTCAGCTTCACCATCATCAGAATTTACATTGTTTATTTGTTATTTATTTGATTCTCTCTTAATTTGGCTCATTTAACGCTCTTCTATTTCACTTAGTAATTCATTGGTTAACTTTGCGAGAATTTTCTAAATTTTTTGCGCCATGCCACACGTTTTTCCCGGCTTTTAACGTTGCGTACAAACAAGTAAAAAAACGTAATGGCATTTCGAAACTTTTGCCGCCCCATTCGCTTTTAATTTAAATTACCCATTGTTCAACTTTTCGACTGTCTGTCTGCAATTGACGCTTGCGCTCATTAGTATGCGACCCCCAATGCCGAACATTTACTTACTCCACACCCAATTACTCTGCGCTAACTACCTCGGTATCTAAACTCGACACCATTGTTCGCCAGAATAAAACAGATTTCTTTCTTTGTGTGTGTGTGTGCGTGTATATGTGTGTATGTATGTATGCCACAGGGACTACTCGCTACGACCACAGCTTCTTCGACAGCTCTTGCTGCCACTGTCAAAGTAGCCGAAACTAACTTTTGTTTGCCACAAGCGCTGCCACTTCCATCAACTAAAGAAATCCTAACCTCATTCATTACACACTTCTAGACAAACATATGATTCCCTTTGGACACATTTGGTATGGGTCGTACGCCCACCGCCCTGCAAGGCTTTTGCGCACATATGCGCGTGTATGTGTGGTTGTGTGTATTGCGCGCAAGTGTCAAAAAAGGCGAAAAGTTTTGAGCTGCGTGATCCATTTAACAAGACATACGCGCCTCCGGCCGCAACACCACCCTCTTGCGCGCCCTATTGATCGTTTGCATTGTTGTCATTCTTTCATTGCCCAAACGAAATAATTGTACTCTGGAGAACCACATAAATATGCGCGCAAGCTCGGCGTGAATTGGTGCAAATTCCAGTTTCCATTACGCGCTCTGTGTCTGGTCACAATTGTTTGACATTGTTCGCGCGGTAATGCGTCGTATTCACTACATCTTTTTTTGTTTATTATTTTGTTTTTTTCTGATAATTTTTGTTGTCACTGCGGTCGCGGCTAACTTGTGAACGCGCTGTTTTTGTGGTCACAATACGCTTGCGATGCTGCGCTGCGCTCCCATCCGTCTGCTCTTCGCTTTCACTATGCTGACTCCCGTTTGTCCATTCGGTTTTCGCTTCGCTTTGACACGTACATAATTGCATTTGCCGCCCCATTCGCCATGCACACGTATACGCACACATACATATTGTCCAGCGCGCAGACCGCAAACGAGCATATTTTAAATACTCAACGACATTCCTCGCATAGTCAGCGCTACCGTCATCAGCACCGCCACCACTGTCATCACAGTGAGCGGTGTGAGTGTGTGTATCGCGCGCACAAGTATTTCCGTTTTAACGCTTAAAAATGTTTGCACACCTCTGCACCCACCAACAGTGAACGCGCACGATTTTTTTTTGCGATGCCTTACCTACAATAAATTTTCCGCTTTGTCAGGCAATTTTCTGCCAGCGCGCTCACTGTACTTGACAACCGCGCTAATGTGGTGGCGTTAATGCATCTACTTCATAATACTGCCATTTGGCCGGAAGATTTGTCAAAATCTATTGTGAAAGCCATCGCCCAGCCAACAGCTCAGCCGGAAGTTGACAGTCGTTGGCATTCGCAATACACACATGCAGATGCATGGCGATTATTGTCATACGCAATTCTGTATGGCTCATTATTGACTTATTGTTGTGCCACTGATTGTGCGCGCGCACGTGTGTGTGTAGAGCTGCATTGGATATAGCTTTTGTTATGGCGATTTGCTGATTTGCTTTTATTGTCATCTTGTAGCACAAAGAAACAAGCTTTTTACTTAGCTGGTGTCTAACATGTTCGACGCGCCTGTCGTTGATTCAGTGTTTTGAGCTCGCGCCCACACAGGCGCATGCTGCATACGCTACGCGCTTTTAATGTCCACACATTGTACACATACCTACTTAAGGCAGTCAACCAATAAATTGACAGGACCATCATCTGACCGGCAGACAAACGCGTAATCGCAGAAACGTGTGACTATTCTTGGGACTTGTTTACTGCGCCATACATTTGCCGTCGTTGTTGTTTTGTCGTCTCAATCTTGACCAGTTGACCAACTAAAGCAATACCCGTTACATGCCGACCGACCGTTTGTGAAGCTTGGAGCCCCATTTCTTCGTCTTTTTTGAGCTCTACTTTACGAGTTGTTTCTTAATGTAGTTTTAGCACTGCACAGTGGTGCGGTAACATACATATATTTTATGAATACCAGGAGTTGGCGCGGGACTTTGATTTTTGTAATGTAACATTTATGAACATAAAGCGGAAAAAACGAAGAATAAGGTTGATTAATGTAGTTTATAACAGACCAAATTTAAAAAACTATTAATAATAAATTTGAAGTGAGGATTTACAACGCGTTTATAACTATATATATGTGTAATGGTTATATATATCTGAGTATCTCCCATGAACTAACTATACCTTGAAATTTCGCTTTAGTTTTTACCTCTCATATAACCCTAACATCAAAAAAAATAAAACAAAATAAAAACCCCATAACTTCGAAGCTTCGAGTTCTAGTATCTCAGTTTTTGAGATATCGATCAAACATTTTTTTGATTTTTTTGTCGGAATGGACTTCGCTGCCAGACAAACTGTTCGATCCAAATCAAGTCCTTGTATGGTAAACTTTTTTATTTGGTAAGATATCTTCACGAAACTTAGTACCGAATATTACCCAAGGCAATACACCATTATCGAAATTTATTTTTCAGATCAGATCACTTAAACATATAGCTGTGTTATATAAACAAAACGATCTAAATCAAGTCCTTATATGGAATCTTTTTTTGTTTTTGCAATAATTTTTTTTTTATCATAGCTTTGGTTCAACGGAAGTTTCTTGTTTGACGATTATTATATAAGGCAAAATTTTGTAAATTAAAACACTTGGAAATTCAAAAAGCCGTAATTTTCTTTAAACAACCCACTGTGCGTCGCATCGTCCGATGCCAACTCAACACTCTGGACACTTAGCAGGCGATCGACCCAATTTTAGCAGGAAACTTGTAGCTGTTCTACCATATTATACAAATATTTCCATAATAGGTATCTTTGTATGTGTGCATTTCTGCCTGAGCACCCCTCCAACTATTTGTCGCATTTAGTAGTGTCCTCATCGCTTCTGTTCATCATATGTTTATGTTTGATCATCGTTTGTCAATGCGTTGTCGTCGCATTCTACTACATTTTACTTTTATTTTTATCTTTTCTGTTCTTGTGTTGTTGTTTTCAACTTTGTGGTGGCTCGTCTTTGTGTGCAATTCTGCTTGTCACTCGACCGGTATTTACAAAGCGATTTTTCATTGCATGGTTGATTTCAATACGGCTTGATTTAATAGGTACCCGAAGGTGGGCAGCAAGTAGTTGTAGCTGGCTAGGCGTTCTGTTGTTGACACATTAACGCACACAGATACACGGACGCACACGAAGGTTGTTTTGCTGGCAGCGCACATGTGTCCGTCCGTCAGTTTGCTAACATTTCTTCCACGTCATCAACACACAATCGAACAATCGAATGCTCAGTCATCCTCAGCCTCAACCTCGGGCTCAACCTCAGCCTCCACCTTAGCCATCAGCCATTACCAGCAGCACCAGCGATATCGACATCTCATCGGCAACTCATCAGCCAACATTATTGTCATCATGAGCGTCGTTGACAGTTAACATGCAAACACACAGACAATAATGTACAAGTATATGTATTTACATGTGAGAAGAATCTTTTACCCCCTGGTCACTATTGATGAGCAATGTTTATTAAGCGCATACTCTGCGACGCCTACTCAACTTACATGTCACACACATATACAAGCATACAGCCGTCTAAATGCTCGTAAAGGGCCAGTTGGAAATTGTTAGCGAGATTTGATTACATTTGATTAGATTTCTCAGCGCTGTGTGTACTGCATGTGAAATCAACATTTTAGCTGGTGTATCAATCGCCGTTGAATTGACAGCGTCATCTAATCGCCGTAGGTGTGTAGTGTCGGGTTTCTCGGCTCACATACAAACATTTTATTGCCAGTTTTACGTGCCGATGAGCGCCGCACGGAAGCTGACCACAACTGACAGTCCCACAAACATCCAATCACCCAAGGGTTGAGCCAATGCGACGGTTTAAGGCAAAATATAGCCCTTGATATGCCGGATATGTCTTACGATTATGTTGCAAATGTCATTTATTACCTCATCAATTAGTAATCTATAAGCTGTAGTGCCTTTCAAATGCTATAATTTTGGGGGAGATTAGCAATATTTAGAATTCTCTTTATATTTTTTATTGCCTCTAAGGATTATGTCAAGTGCAGCAACTTTTCCTGTGGCTTGTGGCTTTCATACTACCTTTTAGGGGCGCATTAATTGCTTTTTGGTTGAAACTATCGGGAAATTGCATTAACGCGGTAGCATACCTTTAGGCAAATTCGCTCGTAATTTAATGGATTAGCTACAATGCTGCAATTGCGTATGAAATTTACCATTTCTTTAGTGAAACAATTGGGCGGAGAAACAAAGCAATTTCACCTAACTATAAAGATTAGCCGTGAAAGTCTATAAAACTTGCGACGCAACAACGCAATTTCACGAGCTAGACGTAGTGAGTGCTTGACTACTCGTCCTAATTGGCAAAGTTTAAATATGAGCGAAACCTGAAAGTACACAAAAAGTTATGAAACTTAACAAGCGTTGCAGCTTAGTAGATTAATCGGTTAGTAATTAGTTTTCGATATGACACACATGCCGTTACTGTAATTTTTTTGGCTAACTTGTACATATGTACATATGTCTTAAGTCTCAAAATATGAACTCAAATATAAGACTACACTAATTATGAGCATAGTTTTTATGTTTTAATCCGACTTAATCATAATAACTTTGCAAGAAGTCACTACTATTTATAAAGTAAGTTACATAAATGATATGAGAATTGCAGTCATGCATTCGTCGCGTGTGAAATTGCAAGCAAACGCTTTGTTTTGTTTAGAATTAGCGAATTGAGCACCACTTGTCTGATTCAACATACAAATTAAGGTTAACCGTGCAGCATTTTTTTTTACCGTTATTGTTGTTATGGCAATCACTGTTGTTTTATTTACATAAATTACTATCAATATTTACATAGGTATAGTTCGATTGAAGCAGACAATTACACAACAAATTATTGTTAGAGGTCTACAAATAGGTACTTAATGTATTATGACTTAAC
This sequence comes from Bactrocera oleae, assembly GCF_042242935.1. Taxonomy (NCBI): domain Eukaryota; kingdom Metazoa; phylum Arthropoda; class Insecta; order Diptera; family Tephritidae; genus Bactrocera; species Bactrocera oleae. The sequence goes on along the minus strand of NC_091536.1, from coordinate 19,217,507 downwards.
TTGAGGACACTTGTCACATAGCATTCATGCTTAGTTTGTTATAATTACAGCGAAAGTATTTTAGATAAAAATTATCAGCGCATATAGTATTTAAAGTCATTCACGGTGCTGGAGGGAAGGTCGTTACCTGAGAGTTTTACAAAATGTGTTATTTTGACAGCATTTTAAAACTGTCAATTTTTATTGTATATTTAAAATTTATTCTCAAAGTATTTGCCCTTTTCCATAAAAGCTTCACGTGTAATATTTTTGACAGCTCATTTATGTTATGTTTAAAATCAGCTGATCTGAGCGTTTGAGCATATTTGACAGTCAGCTGACACTTGATTTTCTTTTATATGTTAACTGTTTATTTGGAGAGTTTATATTGTGTATTTAATTTCAATGTGGAGTTTAGAGAGTACCTAACATTGAATCTAGCAACTGTAACTGAAATCTGTCTACACTTAACATGTTATATACTATGTATATTGGTTTTATGGCTTACTAGGATTTTTTGTATTTGAGGTTAGCAAAGCGTTAGCAAAATCCTCTTGTGAACTTAAAATATGTATAAATAAAATATTTAAAAAAATGTCAGATAATTTAAAAATATTAATAATAAAATGCCTTCAGAGTTAGTTGACTGTAACACATAATTTTCAACACATTAACACAACCTCACACTTCCTTGCCACACAGCTGCCATACCGGCCACTTACGTATACAAATGGCCACTTAAAAGTGCGCCCACATTGTCAACAACAGCATCAACACCGTTCAACAGAAGCAGCAAGCAGCAGCAACAGTTAGCCACAGACGACACTAACCGCCGCATTATTGGGGGACACCCCACTTCAAACACAATTCACCTTAAACTCAACACTTTAGTTCAAGCGGCTGTGAGACTATTTTTATTACCACTTCTGTTCGTGCAGCGGTTCTTTGCGTAAAGCTTATAATGTTTTTTTTTTTTTGCTAAGGTTGTTGTTGTGATTGTTAAGTTTTTGGTTTATTTAGCCGCTTAAAGCGCTATTTTATTCATATTTTCGTATTCCTCTATTTGTGTTGGCCAATGAGAGTGTTGTTGTGACTCTCTGCGCTTTTCACAGTCTTCATGCCGCGTCGATCACCAACACATACCCACACATACAAACAGAGCCGTTGTTGCTTTTGTTATTGCTGTTAAACACCATTTTTTATGGTACTTTTTTGCTTGACACTCACGTGTATTGCGCCTCAGGCCACTGGTTGGCGTTTTTGCTGTTTGACTTAACAGTTTGTTGCCTCTTGAAGTTGTCGACTTGACTTGTGGTTTTCTTTACATATGTAAATAGCTAAATTGTTCTAGCCGAGCGCGATCTGCTTGCGGTGCGTGGTGTTTTGTTAACAGCAATCAACTCAAATTGCGCTGTCAGCGATGATGCTGCAGTTTTTGTTTTTGGTCAAAAATTGTTGTTTGTTGCTGTTGCTGTTGGTTTTTGGTTATGACTTTTTCTTACTTAATCAAGTATTGTGTAAAGAAAATAATGATTCATGATTTTTAAGCGTTTGCTTTTAAGTAAATATTATTTTATTGTATTTATACTTCATTCATTTTTGTTTGTTTGCTCCTCTCTTTAATAAATTGTCATTTTAAAATTGATTTTGAATGACGGCAATTCATTTTTTATTGGAAATGAGTTTTAAATTTACTGCAGTAGTTAATGGAGTTGCTCATATTTATACCGAAGCCGTGCTCAATAGGCTTAATTACTAACAGGCAGGGAAACTGCTGCCTAAGCACTTTCAAACGTGATAAATACAGGTCGGACAACAACAAGTGTGACTTAATGAAAAAATTAATATTCAGCATACAAATCCAAATAATTGTTACACAAAGTGGCGTAACGTTAGCGTTGCTCTGAAAGTTTCTCGAGCAAAATATGTCAAAAACTCTCGAAGAGCGAAAAAGCGTTCGTAGGAGCTCATAAATATGAGCTAGTGCCTGCTAATACATTCAATTTTGATTAACCAGAAATACGCACGAGTATTTTACACGAGTGCTGTTGACGGTTGGTAATTCCAAGTTTTATAGCATCTCCGTTATGAGACAGAAAAAACACTTAAAAATATCAAGTAGGAGATAAATTCTACAGTACTATTTTGAACACAAATACTTCAGATTGAACAGTGCACAACTTTCGGTAAGAGATTGTAATATATTGTCACAAAACTTTAATATATCTTTAGCTTCAATAAATAAATGTATCACCAATTTACAAGTAATTTAATCTACTGGGAGAAAATATACATAATAATACCTTGAAGAAAATATCTTGGTGATATATTTAAGTTAAGAAGCGAAGCTAAGGAGTTTGTTTAACAATGGAAACTAAATAAAATATATAACTTATAATCCGTTATTGTTGACAGTTTATATAATGTTAAGTAGCTGATTTCTTTTGACAACTTGGAAGAAAATAATCATTAAACTGCCCAAGTTCATATAAGAAGTATGAATAATTTGAGACAAGATCGAAAACTTTGCGTATCAGCTAAACAATCAGCTCCTCATTTTTCCTTGCCAATGACTAGGCAATATATATATTTGCTTTTATCAACGCGAGCAAAAACCACATCGAAAAGCTTCAGCGCTCTAGTGTACAAATATTCACTTTGCAGAGTTGAAAACTCTTCCTAGTAACACAATTAGCCAACGTAACTATAAATTGGTTCACGAAACCTTCCTCCATTCTGGAGTCAGATCTAGAACTGCTAAATCTCGGACCGCACTGAAAATGAAGATACATAGATGTTCAAAGGCTTAAAGGTCGCCCCAACCCAAAATAAATAATTTAACCACTATAAGATATGGCAGTCATCATAGACAATTGGGTTGAGTGCTTGACTACCATTTGAATGATATTCGACACCTTAACCGAGGTAAATTTACAACTAGTGAAAAAGATTATATATATGAAGGTTGTCGTTACTGGTAAAAGCCAACAGTCAAACTATGATGGTCAAAACTGCTGGAGGAAAAAAAAGAGCTCTCTTCCTTAGAAAACTGTGGTTTGGTTTCGTTTCGAATTCTGCAGAGCTCTCTTTGTTTATACATTTCATATGTATAAACTTATTTATTTCGATATTATTATCGAGTGTTTCCTCGCTCAAGGTCAACGGACAGTAATAACACTGTCAAAATATTTAAAATTTATAATTTTTTAATGCAATTTATTTTGTGTTAAAAAAGAGACACATATGATTTTCTTTGGAGGTGCCAAAAGCAAGAATACGCCAAAAAACACTCGCTAAAATGACGTCATCAAAGCAGTTGACATTGCAAAAAACGCTAAGAATTGCTTAACTTTGAATTAAAATTAACTTTTCTGTGTGGAACACTGTGTGTGAATTTCTCTGGACTAAAAGAAAAGAAAGTATTGAAGCGCTTTTGCTCTATTTTTTTGTTTTTCTTTTACGAAGTTTATACTTTTTTTTCAATCAACCAGCTTTCATCGCCTTCTTTTGCGCTTTTGGCACACCTAATATTCATATTCCGTTATTTGCTCTCCACCACGCCACTTCAACGCGCACTCGTCGTCGTCGTGCGCAGATCGGCTTTGCTACTATCAAGTATTTGCGTCAACTTGTTAATGAAGTCAAAGTACACACGCCAATGCTTGTCAATATGCTGCGCATCGTTAGCAGTTGCTGTTGCTGTTGTCATTGTAGTTGTTATTGTTGTTAACATCGATATTGATCGATTGGGCACAGTCATATCAGGCCAAGTCGGCGTTACCAGCGACTAGTGGCCGATATGTTGACAAGTGACCGCATACCTTCTCTCGCACTAGGGATGGCAAACTCGTTGCCGATTATACTCGATGATCCATTTATTGCATAAAATAGTAGATTTTTCGGAGTCGACCTTTATCTTCTGAAATCGATCAAGAATCGATTCTCGGCATTCGATTTTACGGTTAGGTAACTAGTTTCATGTTCTACATACTATTATAATATCATAGGAAACCATGTGATAGAAAGTCAAATATTATTTTTATTTAACATATTTACTAACTATAACAGTTATTGGTCTTAATCGATTTTTAGGATCGAAAAATATAAAATCAAGAAACGATTATTTATAAAATGTTTCCAGCCCTATCTCGCACGCAGCTACCACCATAAATGCAAATGTGCCTGCGTGTATGTGTGTGGGTGTGCGTATGCTCACTTGGCTGTGGCTCAGTGGCCAATATTGTTGGCAAACATTTAGCAATTTTTTTTTTATTAGTTTCTCGATTTTTATTTACTTAACCAGCACTTGCACTCGCAGATATGCAAATATATACATAGCTATATTTACATACATATCTGTATGTAGCATATCATGTATGTGTGTCTCGAAAGCAATTTCCATCAAGTTGTTGTAAAACGCGTTACTTTTGCTGGGCTTTTGGGGCCGTTGGCGTCGATTCAGTTTGTCAATGACAAGTGTGTCGGTCGCGCTAGACTTCCTTCCCATTTCACTTTGCACGATTTATTGCATGCTCTTACTTGTATTGTTATTGTTGTTGTATAGTATTATTGTTTGGCAACTTTATTTCTTATGTACGCGCTTTTACTTTTATATCTTTTGTAAGTTTTTCTTATTCATACTCTCTTCGCTTTGTTTATACGCTTTAGTTTTTTCTCTGTGTGTGTGCTCATGCTTGTATGTTTGTGTATGTACATACGTGTTGCCCTTCTAGGGGTGGCGCTACCCTCTTTACGCTTTTAACATATTTGCTTTTAATGGCATGCCTTTTTACCGCTGCCATTTGACTTGACGTTTGTAAGCGCCTCTGTGTTTGTGTGTAAGTGTGCGCGCATAATGTATGTATCCTCACACTTTAGCGGAGACTTGGCCCGGCCACCTAAATACTTGTGTCCTGCCCCACGCCACTTTCTCCGCTTTGTTTTTCGGCCTATTGTGATTTTCTTCCCACTGTGCGTGTGTGTGCGGACACTTTTTCTATTGAATTTTATTTGTAAATTTTCAATTCGCTTACAGCGCCGTTGTTTTGCTGCTATTGTTGTATTTTTTTTTTTGGTTTGCTTGTTTCCTTTTTTATTTCTATATTTTCTTACATGTTCTTTGGCACTTTACTTTTACTTTCGATAGCCATGGGTTGGTGTGTGTGTATGTGTTATTTATAATGTCATTGCTGCCACTCAAGTCTATTGTTGCCACCGCCACCTCACAGCAGCGCCTTGACGCATTTGCCCTTGATACGCGCGGCCATTTGTGTGGCTTTTATGTCCGCCTTGACGGCGTCCGCGTCGGCAATGGACGCGTCTTAAATAATGTATTATATGCATGCATACATATGTGTACTGCTGTGTGTTTGGGTGTACGTGTGCGCGCCGCTTCTAACAGCTCGCGTAAAATAGCAGCTCATTTTCTTAAGTCGCTTTTTGTGTTCTGCGCTTATTTGCACAAATACCTATTTGTACTTTTCGCTTCACCTCACACACATTTCTACATTTCGCTATGAAATTCAGTCATTTCGTCAGCGCGCACACACACGCGTGCGTCGCAGCGGTTAATCAAGTGTTAACCCCAATATATGCGCGCTGGCTTTTATAATATAACAGTTCTTTTTGTTGTTATTTTTGCTACTGTTTTTTGTTGTTGTTTGGTTTTATGCCACTCATTATTTATTTGTATTTTATTTTTTCATTTTATTCCACGTGTTTTATCACTTTTCTCGAGCATTCATTTTTATTTATTATAATTTTTTTTTTGCTTTTTTCCTTTTTTGTTCTTCTTTTGGTTACTTAATAAATATTGCAGCACGCTCACAGCGGCGCAAATGCCAAGAATTTCGTATGCGTAAAACGTGACTCGGGGGAAATGCTCCACCGCTCGCCTCAGCCCACGAATGCAACACCCTTTCTTTGTTATTTTTTTCGCTTATTTTTTATTCCACCTAACACACATACGCGCGCACATACGCACAACCCTTGAGAGTGCGAACATCAAAAGTCACCACAAAAATGTCATCTAAAGTGTTGCCACCGCGCTGCAACCGGCTCGGGTTCTAGTTGTGGCTTGGAATATGCGCACACATACACTTTCTTCTATATATGTGAGTAAGTGTGTGCGCGCTCGTTCTTTCAGTTTGCACATTGTCGCTGTGTTGAATGATGCGCGAAGAATTTAATGACTCGCGCGAGGCTTGCGCCCATCCACCTACCCACTCATCAAGTCTGTCGCTTATTCCTCTCCCATTGTTGGCATGTGTAACGAATATTAAATAAATTTCTGTCATTCTTCGCCGCGCTTCACTTTGATTTTATTACTTAGTTACAAGCAAAATTCACCAGACGTAAGTGAGTGTCTAAATTATTATTGTTTGCATACGCTACTCACAACGCGCGCTCCTTTTATTATTTTATTTGTTTTTTTTTTTAGAAATTTTTCAAGTTTTTCTTTCTAATTTTCTCTAATAATGGTTTCTTAATGCGCATCCCCATCATGCATACATTCATAAATCTCGCGCTCGTGCCCGCAAATCGCGTATCGACATTAGCCATCAGCGCATCAAGCCTTCCGTGCGCGTTTGAAAACGCTTTTTGTTTTTGTAACTTCGAACACTATTGTTGTTGTCCCCACTTAGAAAATTTGTTTTAGGTGTGTCCTTCGCGCTGCCGCCAACATCGTTGAAGTCATTATTTCCGCCAAACATCCACATCCTTGACATGAATTTCGGCACAAAACTTTTATTAGCATGCAAACCGCAATGCATACACACACATATACACAGGCATTTGTTCGCCTCGGAATTATTTGTTATTATAATGTTTTTTAGATAATTTATGACTAAGGGCGTGAATTGCAAATGCGGCAAGCGAAAGGGTTGCCATCTGCATAATGAGCTAAAGTGAAAATCGACCCTTGACTTTTGCTTCGTGCGTGTTGTTGTTGCTTGTCCTACTATTAGCTTATTAAAAACAAATACAACAAGCCTTACAAATCGTTCAAAGCGCTTACAACCGCACGCATTGCGCTGGAAAATTGCTTCATCACGCGTTCGTATGTAGCTTGCCACAGTGTTGTTTAGATTTTTTTTGTCGTTTTGCATTTCTTTGCCATTTGTTTGCTTTGTCTCTCATTGCATAGAAACTTTTGTAGTTAATTAATTAATTGTGGCTAATAAGCTGTTCGATTTGTTTTGTTGTTATGACAAGCTGGTGAAATTACAGTGCGTCACTGTGGCAACGTTGTGGTGAGCGCCAAGTCATTTAGCAGCTAACGGTTGCTTTTCCGCACGCCTTTTCCATTCATTTGTACATTTGTAATGGCTTCAAAGTGAACTTTCAACTTCAATTTGTACAGTTAGAGATAATGTCGTTTGTTCATGCATACACACATACACACAAACATATGTATGTGTAAAAGTGGTGTTTGTTGTATATTCTTTGCTTATTAAGTGCTCCTGCACCCGCGCAGCTTTGAAAAATTATGTGCTTTTGTAATTATCTCACTTATACCCAAGAGATATAAAGGAATTTCATTTTCGTAAGCTGCTTTGTTGCTAACGAAGTGAATGTGTTAACACTCCGTTGTTATTATTGTTGTTGGTTTTTATTATTTTAAGTTATATGTTTCAAAAATGTAGTAGCACGCTGCGCTTAGTGCTTGTAAGACCCTTAAATGAGTACAAAATATGGCTTTTGCCTACACAATAAGTTCTATTATACAATTACGTAATAAATTTAAATATATATATATATATAATATATAAATATCAATTCAAAAATATTAAACTTCTTCTTTAAAAAAAAAAAACATAAACAATATATTTTTTTCTAAATATTTTATTAAATTATTATTTTTTTCTTACAGGTAAGTTTGCAAAACTGGCGTTTCTAGCACATTTTATTGCTACAAAAAATCGTGTCTGCATATACATATAGCATATTATTTACTGCATTCTACGTAAGTACAAACTTTTAATTACGGTTTTGATCCACTTTGCGCCCAAAACTAACTAAGCTGTAATATTTTATATGCGTTGCTCCGCAAAACAAAATTTGAAGTGGAAAAAATTAAAAATTACTATTTACTTTTTCATGTTGCGATACCACATTGAAAGTCGCTTAAGTGGTTATATTCATTGTTAAATTAAAGAAAAAAAAAACACTTTTATATACCTATATCGTATATTCATTGGTATGTACATATGTGTATAATATCTATGGAATATATTTAAGAATATTTTCCGAAAATTTGTTTTTCCCAAAAAAAACTGTGTTTCCCAAATTTCGGTATATATAATTTTTTGTATTTTGTATTTTTGAACTTAGTGTAATCGGCGTTTTTCTCGCCTCAAGTCCTTGAAAAAATTTCTCCGAAACGTTTGGACCAATCGACTTGACACTTTTAAACAGCCTTCCTAATATATGTATGTACACATGTCCGGTAATGGATAAGATGTTTGTTAATAATTTTGATTTTAAGCCACTTTGAAGCATATATTTTGACACAAAAAACCACATTTTTTGATGAGCCGCCATTTTGTCAAAATAAAGAATTTGACTAGTGCTTCAATCATTAACTGTATTCATCAATTTTAATAATATTTGCTTTTTTTGTTTTTGGTTTTAAGATAATTGCAAGCAGAAAAATCTTGCTCTACGCCAGACACCTTTTTTCGGAGCTGCTCCCGATAATCGGCTACGTGCTCAAGGGAAGTTAAAATTTAAATGTAAATGTACAATTTTTTAAATGTATTTATTTAAAAATATGTCTTTTCAAAAACTCGCAAGTGAGTGTTTAAAAAAATTAAACGACTTTGTGTTCTTGCCTTACAAATACTTGGTTATCTAAGCGTGCGTTCCTTGGCCGCTCGTTTACAAAAGGAAAGTGCCTACCATATGACCTGTTAAATTGGATCACTTATTTTATCATCTTTTTTCAATCAATTTTTTCTTTTCTGCTTTCTTTTTTCATTTATTTATTTATTTTTCTTTTCTTACATTTTCGTCGATTTCCCTTCGATGACACAATTTTACGTGTAAACACTGCTTTGAAACGTTTTCTTCTTACTTACTTGCTTGCACAAAATCACTTTTAATGCTTAGGCTTATTACAGCATGCAAGTTTAATCGCCATCATATAATCTATCGGCATGACATTAACGTCTTTATAACGCCAGCTTTCACTTAATGTCTCTTTTGTCGAATCACCATGTGTTTTTATTTGTCTTCGCATTTCTATTTGACGACAGCGCTGTGTGAAATTACCGGAATATATCACTTTGCAACAATGAAATTCCACATACGACTGACTGCCTTTTATCTTTGCATTTGCATGCCGTCGGCCATTGTTTAGATCCAACTATGCTGCCATATATCTCACCAAACTATCCTGTAAATCCTGCATAAATTTGCTTAACTGCCTGCCAGCTCCTTTTTAACGCGTCATTTATTCGGAAAATTCCTAGCAAAAAGGCTTTGTAGCAACAACAATACACATACATATATATATAATATATAGCGGCTTGGAAATGCTTCTACATTTATGCCTATGTAATTAATGACGTTTAACACTTTGTCCGACATGCTGTTGTTGTGATTGAAGACATTCCAGATGAGTCACTGTAAACAATATCTTGTTGCATTGTTGTTATAATAATCTTCTAGTCATTGTTGACTCCGCTTCTTGCTTCAGAATACAAATGCATTCATTATTTTGCACTTTGCCTACTCGCCGAACAATGCGCGATTTAGAGTACAATAAGAACAACAGTTATGCCACCCCCTCGACGCCAGCCGCATTCTTTTTCTTGCTCGCTCTCGACTTGCCTGATTGATTGATGTTGTTGCGTTCGTCATTATCTACTTACTTATATCTATTATGCATACATATGCTTATGCATATGCATGTAAATATGTATATATGTGCGTGTGTATGCTCGCTGATGGCATTTTCATTCTGCCCTTTGCTCTATGTAATCCGCCTTTGAGTGGGACCAAGCAAATCACTGAATCACATTAAAAAAAAAAATAGCGAAAACTTTCATTACAACGAAATTAAAGACCTTATACATTTTGGGGTCTGTTGAGCAACAACAATAAGATGAAAGCTACAAAACAAATAGAATACTTAATTTGCATTAAAAGGTTTCGAAAATCGAGCGTGCAGAACAAAACGCAAGCAAATGAGCTGAGCTCTGTAGTTCTTCGAAGAATATAATTTTCAAAACAATATCAAACTGCAACAAAAAAAAAAAAAACAAAGCAATGGCAACAACAAAAGCAAAGTTTAAAAAGTGCTGACAAAGAGTTTACAATAATAGCTTTGTATTATAATGTAGCACGTCTCTCTTGTTGCGGCTTATCGCTTTTCACAATCCACTGCTCAATTCACATAATGAGATCCGTATAATGAGATTTGTGCAAATCCGACAGAGACAATATTTGTTTTAATTACTTCGCTATGATATGTTCTTTGAAAAGACCATATGGCATTACACAGTTCACCGGCGTCGAATTGTGGCTGGTGTATCGAGTTTGAGCGCTGGCATCCTTTACTAAAGTTCACATAACCTCAATTTTTAATGTTTTCGTTTTGTTTGTAAAACAATGTGCACGAGTGGTAAATATTTCTGAAAGTTTACCGATTTCAGGTAAAAGAAAAACCAAAAATTTCCCTAAGACAATTTAGGCCTTTATGACTATTTTATGCGACTTTTTATACCCCGATAGGATTATTAAATTTGCCACGAAGTTTATAACATCTAAAAGAACGCGACGGAGACCTTATAATATAATATATATACATACTTATATATTATATAATTTTGCACATATAATTTCCTTCCAAAGAAGCTGCTCATTTCTTGTAAACGCCGATATCGGATTACTATAATATATATGTAGTTACCATAAAAAGCGATGGATTAAAATCAAGTCCTTGTAAGAAAAACTTTTTAATTTGACGAGCTATCTTCACGAACTTTGGCGTAGAATATTGTGCAAGTCAACGCTACAATCTCGTAACGAATTGTTCAGTTCGAAGCACTATAGCATATAGCTGCTATACAAACTGACTAATCGAAATCTATTATTTTTATACACTTGTATGATTTTATGCTATGGGACATACACCTACATATGTAGAGTATTATAGCTGCGGTGCAGTCAAATTGAACGTTTTTTGTTTTTTATTTTATTTTACTTTTTATAATATTTAAGCTTATTTTTTATATTTTTCAATATTTTATTTAATTTACATAATTTTTTCAGTATTTTGTTTGTTGTGTAATTTTTTATATATTTTTCTTTCTTTTTACATTTTTTTAAAGTACAATTTAATATATTTTCTATTTGTAATGTTTGTTATTATATTTTTGTTGAAATTTTCAAAATTTATTTCACCAAGCGTAGTTTTTTATTTATCTTTTTTTTATTGGATTTGTAAAATGTTTTAATTTTTGCTGTTTTTGTTTATATTTGGAAACAGTATTTTTTTTATATTTTCTTATATATTTTTCGTTTTTATAATGTTTTTTGAATCTTAGCTGGTTTTATAGTTTTTTTTGTCTTTTATACCTTTAAACATGTTTTTAAACAATTTTTTGTCATTTTTGTTTTCAACATTTTTTTTACAGATTAATTTTTAATTTTGGTTTGTTTTGCTTTGTATAAATTTTAAATTATTTTTTTTTTATGAAATTATTATTATTTTTTATATATCTTAGGTTGTTTAAATATATCAGTTTTTTAGTTGATGTTGAAAATTCCAAATTTTTTTTAGTTATTTATTACTTGTTTTTTATTTTTTCCTTTTTACTTTTTACTTTATATTTTATTTTTTTGTTTTGTTTATTTTTTTACTTTAATATTATATTTTATAATTCTTAGTTTTTTATTTAATTTATATTGTTAAATTTTTTTTGTGTTAATTGTTATTGCTATTTTAATGTCTCTTTTTTATTTAAAATTTTTTTATATACATTTTATGTTTGAATTTTATTTAAAATTTTTTTTTATTTAAAAATTTTTTTTTTTTACTTCTTTTTTTAATTTTTTTTATTTTACTCGTTTTATTATTTTATTTGTTTTTTTATATTTGATTTAATTTTTTTAGTATGTTATTTATTTTTCAATATTTTATTTATTTTATATTATGTCATTTATTTTTTAATATATTATTGATTTCATATCATGTTATTTATTTTGTAGTATATTATTTATTTTTTATATAATATTTTTATTAACATCATGTGTTCTAAATTTCTCTTCGCCATGCGTTGCCGTCACTTGGCAGCTCACGCATTGCTCCTCCGTCGATTTGGGTACATACTTTTAGTAGCGAAGCAGAAACTGGTTCGTGTCCAAGTTGTCCGCGTCACAAACAACAATTGAACATTGATAAATGTTGATGTTTTGTATATTTTTATTAGTTTCGGATTTTTATTATTTTCCTTTTTAATACACACGACTAACACTTTTTTCTGCTTCGTTTAACTATTTTCATAAAGTACAAATACACATACATACACACACACTCAGGTGATCTATACGTTGTTATTTTGTTATTGTTTTTGGCTTAGTCCATTACTTGTGCAGTGGATTTTTTAATTGAAAACTAGTCAAGCCAGAAATTAAGAAATGTGCTCAATTGTACTAGTCGCCGCATATCTTATCTAAGCATACGAGCACATATTTGGATGTCTGTGTGTGTACATATGTTTTCGCGTGTGTACAAATATATCGATATTAATGGCTCTTGGTTTTGTAAATAGAAAAAATGCTAATCAATATAGTCTGTTTATTGATAAATACTTGCTTGGACTTAAATTAAGAATTTGCTTAGTTATTGGCACTTGCCTGTATTTACGGTTAGTTGCAAGCAACTCTGCGTTTGCTAAGTGTTTTTTATTAATTTATTGGGGTTTGCTTTTGCACAGAAGAAGGGGTTGAATAAATATTTTGATTTCATAAGAAATGTTGGCAGCTATGTACATTTTTTGCTATTAAATATTAAGAGTATATAAAGAGTAGCACAGTGCTCTACAGCTGTGAGTAATTTGTCATTTATGATAACATAATTTAATTACACATTAATATATATTATGAAATTCTCTCACTTGTTTATATTTGTTTGCTAAACACACTTAACAACGGGGGTTTTTTGGTGAACTATTTGACATGCGTGACGTCACAATATACATACCTATGTACATACGTAAAATATTATAAGAAGTAGAAGACAGTATTTTTGATTTTCTTTTTTATAAAATATAATAAAAAAAAGCATACAAAAAAATAGCTAAACAAAAAATATAAGTAAAAAGTTAAAAATATAACAAAATAAAATATAAAATAAAACTATAAAGAAAATACACAGTTAAACTAAAAATAAATATATAAAGCTAACAATTTAAAAAATGTACATTTTTAATAAAACCTCAATTCAATTTTAATTTAAAAAAAAAATATTTTACGTTTAAAAATTAATTTAATTTAATATTTGTTAGTAATAGTAAAAAATTATAAAACAAGTTACAACCAAAATTACGCGTTAAATTATTAAATTGAATGAAATATCATTTATTCAGAAATAATAACAACGTGGCAACTATGTGTTGCTTGTATGTTTTTGTAATATGCTTGTTAATTTTTTTAAAAATTATCGAAATACAAATGAAAAAAATACTAAATATTGAAAATTTATCTCAAATTTGGAAGAAAATAATTGTATAAATAAAATCTTAATACAAAAATAAAAAAGAGATAAATAAACTAAAACAACAGCATTTAATAAAATAAATTGAAAAAAAGAAAATTTAAAAAAATTTAAGTAAATAAAAATTTATTATATAAGTATGTAATGTATAATTTAATATATTATATATCATATATATATATATCTTTTAATTTTTAATATATATATATAGATATATATATATATTAAAACCCGGCCGGAAATTACGTCTAAGAAACGTATTGGCCTTGACCAGATTTGCACTATTTCAATGGGCCTACTTTGGAAATCGTTTCTAATAAAAAATATATTTTTGCTGCAAATAATTATAAAAATTTTATAATAATTTTTTTTTGGTCTTTACAGCAAGCACTCTCACTAGAAAATAAATGTTTCTTAATCTGACTAATGTAATAAAATAATTTTTTATTTTCATATTTTCACTTACTCGGTTATCAAAAGTGTAATAAATTAACCAATTCATGATTGGTTCGCATATAGAAAAAGTTGATAACACCTGCTACTAAGTCGTACTAATTATTTGTTTCATGCGATATTTCAAATTTGTATTGATGGTTTTCCACTGTCAATTTCTTATTTATGCTCGTCTACAATTATATTTGTTTCCAAATGCTTTAATTGTTTATCAATTACCAACAAATACGCACGCTACAACAATTCGCTTTTCACACACACACACACTTTCAACTAATATTCCAAAGCATCAAAACCAAACGCTCGACTATAAATTTGTTCCAACTCAACAGCTCGTTGACTTTTTCATTGCCTTTCGCGCTACAAAAAAATATGACGCTTTGAACTGAACCTACAGCAAATTGTGTCCCAAGCGCATACAATAACTGTGTACGTTGTTTTTTGTGTTTGTCATAAATAAAGCTGCCACCTTCATGTTATAAACTATAGCACACGCTCAACTTGATTTTGCTCCGCGTTAAATGCACATATAAGCATTTGTTTGTAGAACTCGCTTGTCAGCCCCCTCTCCCCCCGATGGGCATGCCGCGTAAATACATTTGGCCTAGGCACACACACCTCTCATATCTTATCTAATTTTCCAAGTAAACTTTTTTACAGTCATACATTTTTTTCACTGCAATAATAGTAACTAATCCGCAGCTAGGTGTGTGTATGTCTTTGGATGTTCAAATTAGTTAAGCTGCTTGCCAATCTAATATTTACTAATTTCATACTTGAAATTGTTTATTCACTTTGTTTATTACACATCTTTAAGTGTATATATATACATATATGTATGTGTGTGTATGTAAAAGGAAAAAAAAAACTATCTGGCTTAGAATTAATTCTAATATAAATAATTTTTTGATATCGCTTAATAAACGTGTATCTAAATATTTGTCATATATTTTCTTTTCTTCGCTTCGAGTAAATATTTTGCCATTTTCCATGTGTGTGTGTATGTGTGTAACAAATATATAATTTGCCATGTGCTGCCATTTGTTTGCTATGCGCCACAATTAGATAATGCTATCCCTGTTTTTGTTGTGTTATGTGCTTTATTCACGTTATTATTTCAGCATTGTCTGTCAACAGCGCAGCAACCAAAAAAAATTTTAAATAATACCAAGTCACTGCGCTTGACGCGCACATTAGTCAAGCGTAACTAGTTAACGCTTGTGTCTACAACATGCTGATTACTAATCTCTATTTACAGTTATTTCTGTGTACCGTTATGTGGTGCCTTGTTGCAGTTTAATTGTTGTTAATGGATAATTTCATTTTATGAATTTAAAAATTTTAGCGTGTGACACAGACATGTACATACGTATATGTATGTATGCATAAGTGCATTAGCTCGATTAAAACCTTTATTATATCATTTTTATACCCTGAACAGAGTATACTAAGTTTGCCATCAATTTTGTAGCACCGTAGAACGAAACTTTGGAAAACTTTTAAAGTATTCAAATAAAAGCTCGTATACATTTACGAGCTGCCCTAATTTAGCTATGTGCTTCCGCCTGTCTCTCTTCATCTACGTCAACTAATCCATTAGGTTTATAGATGTCGATATAAAATTTTGCACATAGTATCTCTTTATCCCCAAGAAGCTGGAACCTTCGATATCGGACTATTATAGCATATGGCTGCCACATAAACTGAGTCAAGCCTTTGTACTTGTAACTTTTTTATTTTACAAAACACCTTTAAGAAATTTGCATGAATTATTGTCCAAGACAACGCTCTAATCTCTGAACAAATTGTTCAAATCAAGCCACTATAGCATATAACCGCCATACAAACTGACCGATCTAACTCAAATTCTTGTATGGAAAACTTTTTTATTTGTGAGGGAAAATACAACTTGTTTTTATTTAATTTTAGTTTTTTTTTCTTCAATTTTACACCGTGTTCATTCTTTGTGTATATCTTCCAAGTTAAGTGATAAGCATTTAAACTAATCTAGATTGACATTTAGGTGACTCCATTACATATAAGTCATATATTTCGTCATTACAAGGTTTTTACTTACCCACTTATACATATACATACATATGTACAATGTGCACTATAATCTAATTGTGTTTTTTTGTTTTTTTTTTTTTGTAATGAGTATTTATTCCAATACTAGGCGTTTTGTGTTAACACTAAATAAGCGCTTGGAATTGAAAATGAGTATTTTATATTCATGACGGCTACTGAGTATATTGATTCAATGCTGAGTACTTGAAAGTGTTACCGAATATTCCAAATACTGACTTTGAAGCGGTTGAGGAGCTAAATAATTGAACAAATAATAGTTAACCTTCAAACGTGCGCGCGGTCATTTGTAACGGCAGCGATCGCACGTAACCTAAAATAATATTGGATATACTTGTATTAGAGAAATAACACACTAATTAATCAATATCTTATATTTTTTTTTATAATAATTATAATTTATTTTAATAACATTATTCATTATCGAGGAAATTAATTTGTCGATAAAAATAAACTAAAAAAAAAAAATAATTTAAGAAGCAATGAATAAGAAAGAGAAGCTCTTTGAATTAAAATCACAATTTAAGTAGCAAAAAACCATAAAAGGTGCTAGAAACTAGCTATTAATATCTAGTAACCATGCGCTTGAAGGTTAAACAAATAATCAATACTTTGAGGCGTTATTGAAAATGCTATTGAGATTGCAAATATTATAAAATATTACTACCTTATACTTAAAACTATGCTACGTATTTATAAATCATTGACTAATATTTTCAATCGACAGCAAGTACACTGAAGATTACCAAATACCAATCTTAAATAAATACCGATTACTATTCCGTGAATATTAAGGGGTTAAAGGTAACTGATATTGGGTACTTGAAATAAGTGCTGAGAACTTTTAGCAAACAAAAATAAGTAATTGCAATTGTAATTGTAATTATAATGATATTAGTAATTGTAATGGCAATACATAATGATAATTATAATTTTAATGCATGTAATTGTAATGTCACTTCAAATATCTTGAATTACTTTTGTGTGAAAAAGATATTGGTTAGTGCTGAAAACTTTTACAACAGCAAACAACAATAATGATAATTGTAATGGTAATGGTTAATGTTATATAATTAAATTAGTAATTGTAATGCTGCTTTAAATATTCTAAATTCGTACTGACTACTTTTGCGCGAATATTAAGTACCCAAAATAAATCTTAAAATCAGTGCCAAAAACTATTACAAGAGCAAACAATAATAAGTAATTGTCTGGTAATTGTACTTATAATGATCACAGTAATTTTACGTCAGATATTGGTTAGTGCTGAGAACTTTTACAACAGCAAACAACAATAATGGTAATGGTAAATGTAATGTAATGAAATTAGTAATTGTAATGTTACTTTAAATATTTTAAATTGGTACTGATTACTTTTGCGCGAATATTAAGTACCTAAAATAAGTACTTAAAATAAGTGCCGAGGACTATTACAAGAGCAAACAATAATAATTAATTGTCATGGTAATTGTAAATATAATAATTAAAGTAATTGTAATGAATGTAATCGTAATAATATGTCAAATATGTGCAGCAAATAACAATAAGTAACGTGTTAGTAGTGTTAATGGCAATAGAAATTTTATTTATAATAATAATGGTAATTAATTTAAATGTAATAGTAATTACAATAAAAACTAATTATTTCGATTTAAAAACTGAATACTACCATATGAGTAATGATTACTAATCAACTACATTTTCAAATACTTTGTCATCAATTTTTTCATGCATTACAGTTATATGTATATACATGTACTTATATGCATATGGGAATATATTAATACTAATTCGGTTTGACTTTTTTCGATTATGCTTACGATTAGCTCTCTATTGCGAAAAATCAATAAATTCATTAACACAAAACAACTTGCAAATCAAGTGTAATTCTTTTGCTGTAATTACATTTGCGCTAATGGACGCCTACACATGCATTTGTATTTGAACACTCGTTTTGTATTCGCGCCACCCCCACACGTACACACAAAGCTCAAGCAATCACCTCAAACTTTGCCCTCACTCATTTAAAGCCTTGTTATTATTTTCCCCATTATTTCACCAAACAAACAAATGCATATTCATCATATGCGAAAATAACACATTTGCTCTTATTTCATATGATGCTTCCACATATCGTCCATATGAGGATGCACGTGTGTGTGTGTGTGCCAGCACGTCTGTTGACCGTAAATATGCGCATACAAAAATGTGCGCTTGATATTCGTTTGCAGGGTCTTAAGTAAAGTAAACACACTCGACAAAGTGAAAACAAACATATCAACAAAATGATAAGTTCAACCCTCTCGAAACCACTATTTCCAGACCAGACAATGTGCACGAACTCGGTGGCTGACTTTGGGATGACGGCGTTTGGGCCGCGTCAACGGCGTCAACGGTAACTACTTGCAACTTAATCTACATACATAACATATATACACAAATACAACTATACACATACATACACATGTACATATATATGTATATGCAATTATATGTACATGAATACCATTATATGTACAGTTAGTTGTGTGTGTGTGTGCACACATTTACTATCGCCACCACTGTTATTTATTAAAAAAGGAAAAGACGAAATGACAGTGTATGAAATAAAGCAACTAAACAAACTTGGCTTTTACTTGCGTTTGTATAGCGAGAGACCCCCAACGTTTCATCAGCGCGCAGCATTGTTAATTTCCCTTTTCTATTTCTGTTTTTGGTTTTGCATTTCGCTTTGAGTCTATTGATTGTGTGCTCGTGCGACCCACCGCATTGCCTGTCGGCCTAACTATACGTCCAACCATACGTCCATCTCCATCCGCACACATCCATCAACTCACCCAACTAGCCGTTCAGACGTCCGTTCGTCCAACTGGTGGCAGTCAGCAGCGTTTCTTCACAAAGCGCTATTGCTATGCCATCTTGCGCCTTTATATTGCAAACAATTGGGCTTTCCTCATACACTTTCATGTATGTGTGTTGCAACTATTTGTTAGTTGTGCTTGTGCTCTATTGTTGTAGGCCTCAGTCCCCAGTTGGGGCGTGATTGTGCTAGCGACGTGACCTAGAGACATTCTGGCCCAAAACTATAACGATTCGTGTGTGTGTGTGTGTGTGGGTGTATGTGTGTGTACTATTCAGATTTCCATTCTGTGGCAAGCAACACTTGGCAGGCACACACATTACGCCCGCTTTGTTTTACTGCTTTTATTTTAATTATTTTCTTGTTTGGATTTTTCAAATGCAAATTTCACAAATATTTTTGCTTAGAAATGCTTTCATATTGGCGCTGAGGTCATTGAAATATTTTCATGTTGTTATATTTTCATCTTTCTATGTTATAATAATTCTTTCTTGGCTTTTCTGAATTCTTTCATGTATTTTAATGCATATAAATAATATATTGTTTTTGCTGTTGTTGTAATATATCATGAAATGTGGCTTCTACATGGTTTGTGCGGTATTTTTAGACAACCACAATGCAATAGAACGCTCGTTAGGTTAGCGTATGCCATAGACAGCAACAACAAATGCGCCGTTTTATGTGTGAAAAATTTATGCGAGCTGTGTTTAGTGCTGCCAAGTAGTTAGAATCAGCAAAAATTACAAGTCACCACGATTTCTGCATATATTTTAAAGTTTCAGTAAATATTTATTAAAATTTTTGATAAAAGCAAAAAAAAATATTTTATATAACATTTTTGTTTACACATACACTTTTCGTTTGCATAATATATACACAAACAAGTCACTTAGTGTTTGAGATATCGATCTGAAATTTTGCATACATCCTTTGCTCGCCAAAAAGTTACTGATATATCAGAAGCGCCGATTTGAGACCACTATAGCTTATAGCTGCCATACAAACTGACCAACACAATCAAGTTTTTGTATGAAAAACTTTTTCATTTGACAAAATATCTTCACGAAATTTGACATAGATAATTGGCAAAGAGAATGTTACAAGCTGCCAACAAACTGTTCAGATCTTACCACTATAGCACTTAGCTGCCACACAAACTAACCGATCAAAATCAAGTTCTTGTCTGGAAACGTTTAAAACACTTTATGTAGGGTTTAGTTTTTCCGCCTTAAGATGTCTCACACTATTTAGTTTTTATGTTTTATTTTTGCTTTAGCGACGTAGTACACCCTTACATTATACACCATTTTTAGGTCACATATTTCCACTACATTTACTTATTTACTTATATTTATTAAAAATTCTTAAATCTTATATCACGTTCCGCTTTTGTTTGAGTTGCTTAACTGTATTTGCGGTGTTTAATTTTCGCTGATAGGCGGTTATTTGAGTAGATAAGCTAAGGCGAGCCGAAAATTATGCTGCCGCTTAAGCTTTATTATGTAATGAAATGAATATTTTCATGCTTAGTTGCTGATGTTTTCTCTTTTTTGTGTATGTCATTTGACGAGCGGCATAATTTTAAGCAATATAACGTAAAATATGTGGATGGATGTATACCTACATCCATATTTGTACATACATACATACGATGAGCGGAATTAAGCATTTTTCGGTATAATTATCTAAAATAAACGAAAGCAATTTCCAAGTATAGCCGCTCATACATTATGCCAGAAACGATTTTTCTACTATATTTTGTACATACATACATAGTTATGTAGAAATTTATTGGTTTAAGCATTTTTTACGAGTTCACACCTCAATTTACTTGCATTATAATGTCTGTGCGCTGCCTACAAACATCTCAGCGCCTTTCGTACGCGTATGTACATGTTTGTGTGTATCAGTGTTTGTGCAAGTAGTCATATAATGCCGCGCTTGGTATCATTCTGCTACGTCGTAAATTTGTTTCCCTACCTGTATTCCACTCGCTGGTCTTTATGGTCGTTCTTAACGTAAATCCCACTGAATTTGTTTGCTCAGCGTAACACACAGATACATATTTTATGGAAGTTTTTAATGTTTTTTTTTTTTTCAATTTCAATTTCAGTTTATTGTGTGCTCTGCAGTCATTAAGCATTTTTTTTCCTGTGCTCTTCTCTATTTACGTTTGGCTTAACGCAGTTTTCACACTTGATAACGGCCACGAATGCGGCTGAACGCATAAATATATTTAAATATCATATTGGTATGTATGTAGGCATATGTGTTGTACGAGTGTTTGTGTGGACAAATTCATGGTCAGGCGCACGCGCGTTAAATTGATTTATGGCGGCATTGCAGCAGGCCAAAATGCTGTTTGCGCATTTTTGTTTATAACCAAATATGTACACATATGTACATATGTATGTATGAGTATATATAATACATACAGATATATGTAGATACGTATAGCAAACATGCAAATTTATGTAAATAAACGTCGAATATTTGAATTCTTGCTATCGGAAATTAGAACATTTTGTGGAATATGAAAATCTTTACGGATATTTTATTTACTGGTATGTATATAATGTACACGCATATATCATGTATACAAAAATTCGTTGAATTTATTTCCTTACGTGAAAATGATTAAAAAAGTATCTACAGCGTTCCATTGCTTTTTGTCTAAAAAATAAAATAAAAATTCAGGGCAAGTACTTTATTGTTGTTTTCTAAGCAAAAAGTATTAATTATTGTATTACTATGTGTTATTCGAAAATAATCTGCTTCTCAAAATTCCGTGAAGTTTTGTACAATTTCCAAAAAAATATATGTAGATTCGTTTTCACGGTACTTGGCAATAGTTTTTGCTTTGCTGACGTCACAATAGCGCGTTTGGAAAGCTAATGAGCTTTTTACCTGTGCTCTCAGAGAGACTACATGCATTTTTCATATACTTACACTCTTCAAAGAGCTGTCGTATACTTTTTTACTGCTTTTAGTTAGCTTATGTTAGTTGCTAATTAATTGCGCAATTTAATGTACTTAATATTTTCCACTCTAGTTCTTACTCAGTATGCGCTAATATCTGTGTAGATCCCCAACTAAGCTATATTGTTGTAACTGAAAGCGTGTTGTTGTGACCGCGCCTACTTTAACTGAAATATTTTCAAAGTACAAGTAACATACAATCATTGATCATGCCGATTGAATTTCGCCAGAAACCACTAGTCGTCTGCCTGTGTATGTGTGTCTGCGTTGAAAACCGCTTTTATTTCATTTCCGGCGAGGTGTTTGCGGTTTCCGGCTGTGTACTCAAAGTTTGCTGATACGCCGACATTACTCACATGAGTACATATATATGTACATATGTATGTACCAACGCTACACATTTAATTGCGGCGAAACCTTTATTTAATAGTTTGCAAATACTTTTAAATGCTGAAGGTGAAGTCGTGGCGTCGAAATATGAATTAATTAATGTAATTAGGAAATTTTTTTATTGGTATTTTGTGTGCAAGGGCGCGAAATATTCAAGCACTTGTTTGTGCTTTGAAATTTTCATGCTTCGCTAAGCGGCGAATTAGACAGAAGGCCAACAATTAATGTTACGTTTTGAAGAAAAGTTATTATAATTACACAGAACCGGCATTCAAGTGAATGAAAACTTATGAAACCATTTAGACATTACAGTTTTTTATTACACAATTGTATTTACATAATCACTAGAAAAACAGTAACAATATCAATTGTGCCGAATTTAATTAAAGTGAAAAATTCCAAATCATTACAAAAGAATTTATACAAAGGAAAAATATATTTCTTTACATGCAAAAAGAATGAATGCATATGTTCTTTACCATTACAAAGCTTAGAATACATAAAAGAAACACAAATGTAAGCGGATTGAAAAAAATAATAGAAGTAACATCAATGAATTTCACTGGTTATATATTATATATAAAGCGACTACAATTGAGTGAAATAAACAAAATAGTTGAATAAAAAGTGAGTTCATTAAATTCTCACAAAGCGGCGTGGATTATTGCAATATGCATTGGGTAAAAGAAAATATGAAAGAGAAAAAATTGTAAATAATGTTAAAAAGTGTTGTGAAATAAAAACGAATATACGAAATATGAAATTGAACTGTAACTATGAAATTCGAGATAATATTTCGGTGAAACAGAAAACCGAGTGAAAGCGCTGAAATTGAAAAAGAGAACAAAAAAGAAGTTGCGAAATAGTTTCGTAAACATTAAAAGAATGAAATGGAAAACCCAATAAAGTGAATACACAGAAGCGAAATTAAAATTCACACAAAATAAAAATATATTAAACTAAGTAAATATAATAAACTAAATAATAGCTAAATAGAAATCAGTCGAAAATTGAAACTTAAAGAAAGTAGTGATATTTATAATTATGAAATTATGAAGAAAATATATTTGAAGGGAAATTGTTTAAGTTATTATAGTGTGTGTTAGATGTATTCTGAATCACCGTATGAAATATATTGAATGAACTTAAGTAAGTAGCTTGAAGCTGAAAAGTTAGTGAAATAAAAGCAGAAGAAATTTTATGAAATAAAGTAAATAACTATGGAACTGTAGTGAAATTAAGAGCATTTATAGTAAAAAGTATATAACATATACATAAATAGAGAATTTTTTATTAAACTCTGCGGATATTATGTAAACTTAAAATGAAAATTTAAGAGTAATAGATTTGAGTATTTTTAGTCATAGTAAGAAATAGATGAAACAAAAAAAATTAATTAATAATATGAAAATTTGATGAAATAAAGTAATTTTGACGTAAAACTTCGAGAAAATAAATTTTCTTATTCGCAGTGTCTATAAGTTATTGGATGAATTTTAATTTAATTAATTTATTATTATGAAAATTTCATGAAATCGCGTTAATTTGATAAAAAATTTACAGTGAAATAAATCGAAGTATTTTGAATCACATTAAAAATGGATGACACTTATTATTAAGGTCAAGGGTATATTTTTCGTACAAAAAGACGATCAATATTTTTACTATTGACTTTTTTAACAGTTATTTTTTAATGTTTCAAGAGTACATAAAAAAAATTAAAAGAAAAAGTTAGAAATTTAAAAAACTGGCAGCAGATGAAGTGCATGCGTGGTTATGAAAAAAAAGCTTTCACTCCAAACTAACCAAAACTGAAATAAAAGCGTTCCTCATATAGTTGATAAAGTCGTCGCAGGTAGTGAAATTAAATGAAAATTTAAAATCGCTTATCAGCTCTATAGCTCTAGACAAATATTATGGCTATAAATTAGCGTTAGTTGCTGACCACAATAACCGCGCCCTTGCCACCACTTACACACTTTAGTATTCTGTGCAATTATCGCTTTCGCCCACTTTACCTTATTCGTCGCTGTGTAGGTCGACATAATTTTTTTAAGTCTATTATTCACGACTTAAAACGTTTTAAAAAGTTCATTGTACTAACCAAAATTGTACATACTAGTGTTTAATAAGTTATTGACCGGCGCGCTAGTGCAAAAGGTGCTAAAAGAAAGCAATTGCTTATACCAATGCTTAATGTTTCTACGCAGATGGACTTGAACGCCTGTCTTTATGGCGCGCGAAACTGGTGGAAGCCAAGAGAATAGATAAATAATTGCTGCATAAAAACGCTTTCTAATAAAAGTATGAAGTCATGTGATTTTAAAAATAAACAAAACTGTTCAATTCGAATTTGTTTGGAAAAGAATATTTCTCTTCTCGGCTTAGAGTATTTTATAATTGCAATTTGTCTAACTTTTTAATCTAAATCGATTTTTTTATTATTATTTTACAGTATTTTATCTTTTTAGTAAACTAAAAATGATTCATTGTAATTTTTGTAGCTTTTTCTTGCTAAACATATTTTGTTGACACTAATTGGTTTGCAGTCAAAACATATATTTTCATTGTTCCTATTCACACTTAGGTGTTAATACGGTTTCAATAGAACAGAATCATTGCTGCTGCGACATATTTATATGTATGTAGTGACTAAAAAATGTATATCAAAACACCTTGAAAGTAATGTGAGTTTCAATACTTAAGCAAGCAAAGCTAAATTTTTTAAAGGCTTGACTTTGATGCTGACTAATTTTAGGTAAATAGATTTAGTGATGAAGTGCGTTGTAAGTCGTTCAGTTTTTGGGATATCGAGCTAAAATTTCGAACACCTTTTCTTCCTTTTCTTCTTCTTAAAAAGCTTCTCATTTGCTCTGTATCAAGTGCTTGCATAGAAAACTTTTTCATTTGACGAGATATCTTAAAGAAATTTTGCATGAATTAATATCTAAGACAATAATGCAATCTCCGAAGAAATTGTTCAGATCGAATGACTTAAGCATATAGGTGCCATACTAAATGACCGATCACAAGCAGGTTCTTGTGTGATAAACTTTTTTTATTTGTGATTTCAGCCTTTAGCCAGTGCAAACAAAGTTAATGTTTTTTTATGTATTTATTTATTAATTTTTTTTTGTTAGTGTCATATTTTTTTTTTGGATTGATATAAGCTACTTAAGAGATTTATTCGATTGTTCAAATTAAATTCAATACACATTTATTTTATTTTCAACAAAATCATTACCAAAACCACAAAAAACTTACTGAATTACAAATACTGTTTTCGATTTGATATTTTTGAGTTCAAAACTAGTGTTTTTGTCTACTATTTATTTGACTTTTAATTATTAGTTGCATTTTTATTTTCAATTTCAAATTAAATCTCTTTTTTCCATTTATTTCATTTAATTTTTGTGTTACGTTTTTTATTTCGTATTTAATTATATTTCATCCAAATTTTTCCCTCCTAGCTGTATAATTTATTTATTTTTAATGCTAATAGAATTTGCGCATAATTTAATCATTTCACATGGCTCAACAACAATTTATGCCCCATTGAATTGCAAACTAGTGCTCTCATAAATATTAGCTTAAAAGCGAAAAAAAAAAAAAAACAATTCAAATAATCAAATAAATAATAACTGAAAACACTGAGGTACCTTTTCAAGTTTGTGGCTTCCTGCAGCGTGCGTGGCCCACTTTAGCCGCGCTTAATTGTTATTGCACTTTATCATACATGCATAAATGTTACAATGTATGGATCGTGTACACATAAATATGCATGTACATAAATAGGCACATGTGTGTGTGTGTGTTTTCATAAAAATATAATGTTTCCTCTTTTACATACAAAACTACTTGAAGACATATGTTTCCTACACCTTATTAATGGGCGTACGTGTAGGTATGTATATAGATCACAAACACACACACACACACACTTATATACGTGTGTGTGCGGCATTTACTTAGCATATGCTTGCTAGTTGGGCCGCAATTAGCCGCAATAAAATGTGTAAATTAGTCAAGTGCTGGGGATTCAGTGTGGCATGACTCGTATGTTGTTTGTTGTTGTTGTTTTTATGGCTGCTTCGCATTTGTTTTATGTATTTTTTATGTTACTGCAGCTTTTGTTTTCGCTTTAAGTACTTGACTTTCAAAAATACAAACATATGTTGGAAATGTGCATATTTTTCCAATTTACGTCTCACCTCCTGTATTATTCCATTTATTTTCCCATCTTTTGTGTTTTATTGATTTCGTTTCTTCTTTTTCTCTTTGCTCATTGTTTAATATTACTGATTGCTGCGACCACATGCAAAGCGGCGATCCATTAACGTCGCCGATGACGCGCCTTTTACCTCATATTTACCATATTTTCGTGTATATATGTGTGTGCGTTGTGCCCCCTTTCGTACAATTCTTATTTGACTTGGGCGAAAATATAGCGTAGAATCACTTTTAGACATATTTTCCTTTGTTATTATTGCTTCATAAAGGTTAAACGCATAGGTGACGGAAATAGGTGAAGCACGCTCTAGCTGACCGTTGGTCCAAGTGCCTGCCCGCGCTTGGCTGCCTGGCTGCCTGAGTAGCGTTAGTTGTTTGTCTTGCCATAAATATTTAAGTTGGCTGGCTTGCTCACGGTTTGTTAGCACAAAATATGGCTTCAGAAATTTCATATTGGAATTTTTGGCATCTCTGATGCGCGCTCGCTCGCTTTTCACATATTTACTCAGTAGCCGTAATTGGTTTATGGCGCATATTTGGCAGCAATTTTTATTAGAATTTTGATTTTTTCGACAAAATTGCAATTTTTACTGAAATACATATACACACATATTTCCTTTCTTCTTTAAATCAATTTGGTGCACTGATTGTTAAATTTCTCAGCTTTATTGCATACACGAGAGCTTTAGCGGCGTAGTTTTCCTACTCACAGCTGCTTGTGTGGGATTTCAAGATTTTTAACGGCACTTACATGTGTGCAACTGAAAATTTTCATTCGAATTTAAATAAGAAGACAAAAATAATAACTAAAAAACTGCAAAAAAAAATTATAATAAATAATAAAAATGAAAGGGTTAAAACGAATTGCCACAAAAATTCACTTACTTAAAGCTTAACGAATTATTGCTCCTTTCAAGAAGCACTTCATTTTATTATAATTAAAATATTTGCCTTTTTCTCGCTACCTTCCGCTTGTACAACAAAACATATACATCTAACTACAAGTTTTTTGTATGTGTGTACGTTTGTGCTTACAATCGCAATTGCCTTCGCGTACTCTTGCCAATTTTGCCACTGTGCTGCAAGTAAACATATTTACTACTGTATGACTACCGTGCAGCCAAAAATGTGTATATGCAAGCAGCCAAGCATGGCAACGAAGAAAAGATAGTACAACAAAATTATAAAAAAAAAGAGAAAATGTTAACCTTCGGCTGCATCGAAACTATGATACTTGAATAAGGGTATAAAAAAATATTCTTCTTGCTTTTGATCCCTCAGTTTTCATAGCAGCTATTTGCTATGGAGATATAATCTGAACAATTTCTACGAAAATAATCCAGTTCAAATTCCGTGAAAATAGTTTGTCAAATAAAAAAGTTTTCCAATACATATACTTGGGGAGCTCAAAAACTGAGCGACTAGTACGTGTATAAACAAACATATAGTACTACCAAACTTAATATACCGTGTTCAGGGTATAATGAATAAGGCCAAAACTATAAAAAAAAAAATCTCAGACAACAAAAAAATTGCAAATATATGAAAAAAGATAGTTTAAGCAATTACAAAAACAACAGCCGTTCTTAAAGCATACGAAAAGCAAAACAAAAGTAATAATTTCCAAAAACAATGAAAAAATTACAAAAAATAAAAAACAATTACAGCATTTTTTTCGAAGCAATTACAACAACATCAGCCGTCCTTAAAGCATTCGAAAAACTTGTCTGTTGTGGTTATTGCTTTTTAATTGAAATATTTTCCTTTGCACGTCTTATGCAGCTACTTCCACAGGTCAGACCGCTTTGCTACTCGCCAGCCGAAGTGCTCTTGACTCCACGCCGACTGACTGCACTGCAAACATACTTATTTAAGTACCCATAAAACCCTATTAGCTTGCATCCTTTACGCTTAAATACAATGGGCGAGCGGCCGCCGGCAGCAGAAGCAGCAGCAGCAGCAAAAATTTACAGTAGTTACATTTACTACAAGCGTTGACCCTTAAAAACTACACTTGGCACTGCACACTTAACATTTAATGCATAACTCATGTAGGTGTGTGTGTGTGCGTATGTGTGTATGTATTTTTAATTTTCGCCTCCTTTGTGCAAACAACAAATACATAACAATGAGTTTGTGGAAAATAAAATTTACACTTATGCCTCAGCATGATTTATGGCTTGGTTGGGTTACCGTCGAAAAGAAATGAACCAAAAAATAACAACACACTTTTGAAACCTGCAAACAATTGGCAAACTTCTATGCGATCCTTGGCTGCTTGAATCCGGCTACTGCTGCCGCTTTTGTGCGATTTTGTATGTAAATTCATTAATTTCTTGTTCAACTATTCGTTTGGGTATTATTGGTTTTTCAAGCATTTTGATTGATTTTCGCTCAAGGTTAAGCAAAGTTGAGGTAATTGTCATGCTTTTATGAAAGGCAGTTACCGCCGGTGCTGTCAATAGCATGTCTGTATGTAGGCTGAGCGCTTCTTGCAAGTATTACTTGTTGGTACCAGCGCTTATGAGCTTATAATTGGTTTACAACAAAAACTATGGCCGGATCAATAAATCAAGAGTGAGAAAGCGAAAGGTTTTGGGCAAGTAGCAGTAAACTGTTGCCTGTTTTAAAGTATGAAATAATTTTTTTCCAAGTGTGTGCTTTCTTTAAGCTCACGCATAGGTCACATTTTTAATGTTGTCTTTAGAACTATAGTTAAACTATCAAAAATCGATTACTAAGCATTTCGGAGTTGACTTTTTGTACTCGAACTCAATGCTCAGGCTCGGCGGCCGTTGAAAAATAAGATAAAAATTCACAATTAATACGCGAACTTCAATATCTATTGAGCTTTGGCCATTATTAGTTAGTTCTTTTGGAAGTTTGAGCTTTTTTGAAGCTCACATATAGATCTCATTTGTAATGTTGTCCTAAGAACTATATTTCGAAAATCGATTATTATGTGTTTTTGAGATAACTTTTAGAACGCGCCCTAGAGCCTAAAGCTCAAGCTCGGAGGTAGTCGAAAAGCGGACAAAAGTTAACAATTAATGCGGGAACTTGAGAATCTATTGAGCTTTGGCTATTTTATATTTTTTTATGACTTTTGTAAAATATTGTAGAGCTTAAAGCTCAAGCTCGATGGTCGTTTTGAAAAAAAAGACACGAAAAATGAAGCCTTCGAACAAACTTATATCACTACTTTAGTGATTTAATTTAAGTGAGAAAGTTGTATGCCTTATATAATATATATATGTATGTGTAGTCCCATTAAGCAAGTCACCAATCTTATGATTTCACTTTCTCTAAATAAGTTTATGAGAGGAATATCAACGGGCTCTATTCCCGTTATAAAGTCTAGAAGTATTTAAAAAGTAATATGTCTTGCAATTGGTGCACTTATTCGAAGGCGTAACACCGCCCATTAAAATAAGTTTTATTTATTAAATACTATAAACTACTGTATTCACATCAAAATATGTGACCTATTTTGAAGCTTCGTTATATTTCTCAAAATATTAAAAATGTAACTTAACTTCAGTGGCAATCACGTGCACACTATAGCTGTTTATAGATGTATGTATACTTAATTTTTTCTGTTTTTATGACGTTACAAACGGTATTATGTTTTGCATGCCTTTTTTATACAAATTTATTACGAATTTTATATATTTCTATATTTATAGTTTTGCATAATTTTCAGAATTTATTCGAAAATTTTATTGCCTTATTTATGCATTTAAAATCCCTAATAAATTAATTTCATAAACAAATTAATTTTTGATTATATTTTGTTGTTATTTTCAGGTAAGTTGAAAGACTTGAATTTCAATGAAATCCTCGAATCTTCGACTGCGACTATTTAGCGTTATTAGCATAAGTGTTTGAGTTAGATTAACCCACACGCACATACACAAGACGTAGCGAGCCATATTGAACGTAGAAAACCACTACTAAGGTATCTAGGTATGTCTGCCGTTGGAGGCTCACTAATTGGTAGCAGTGTACTTTTTTAATTAAGTTATACTGTTTTTTATCTACATGTATACATTTATATATATATATTTTTTTTAATATTTAAACAACAAATTTACTCACTCTTTTTATACTCTCGCAACCTGTTGCTACAGAGTATAATAGTTTTGTTCACCTAACGGTTGTTTGTATCACCTAAAATTAATCGAGTTAGATATAGGGTTATATATATATAAATGATCAGGATGAAGAGACGAGTTGAAATCCGGGTGACTGTCTGTCCGTCCGTCCGTCTGTCCGTCCGTCTGTCCGTCTGTCCGTCCGTCCGTGCAAGCTCTAACTTGAGTAAAAATTGAGATATCTTTATGAAACTTGGTAGACATGTTTCATGGTACCGTGAGACGGTTGGTATTGCAGATGGGCGTAATCGGACCACTGCCACGCCCACAAAACGCCATTAATCAAAAACAAATAACTTGCCATAACTAAGCTCCGCAATAAGATACAAGACTGTTATTTGGTACACAGGATCACATTAGGGAGGGGCATCTGCAGTTAAAATTTTTTTTTTTTAAAGTGGGCGTGGTCCCGCCTCTAATAGGTTTAATGTGCATATCTCCTAAACCGCTAATGCTATAATAACAAAATTCACTGGAAGCAAATGTTTTTAGCACTTCTATTGACGGTGTGAAAATAGTTGAAATCGGGTGGCAACTCCGCCCACTCCCCATATAACGGTACTGTTAAAAACTACTAAAAGCGCGATAAATCAAGCACTAAACACGCCAGAGTCATTAAATTTTATCTCTGGGATGGTATGAGATGACTTTATAGGAACCGCGTTCAAAATTAGACAGTGGGCGTGGCACAGCCCACTTTTAGGTGAAAACCCATATCTTGAGATCTGCTTAACCGATTTCAACCAAATTCGGTGCATAACGTTCTTTTCATGTTTCTATGTCATAGTGCGAAAATGGGCGAAATCGGATTACAACCACGCCTATTTTCCATATGACACCATTTTAAATACCACTTGATTCTTTCACTTTCCACTATGCAAATCAAGCAACAATGATTATATCGGCGTAAAACTTTGCGTGAATAATACGTTTAAAGTATGCCACCTTGTGACCAAAAATTTTCTAAATCGAACCAAAACTGTTCAAGCCCCTAAGTACTAAATATGTGGACCCCAGTGCCTATAGTTGACCTTCTACGGAAAATATCAGTCAATCCACAAAGAAATCTCAAACGAGTATACCATTTGACTTTGCGAGAGTATAAAATGTTCGGTTACATCCGAACTTAGCCCTTCCTTACTTGTTTAATATATTTTTTTTCAAACAATATTTTTATTGTTCGCATATATGTATGTATGTATGTATTATTTCTATGCTTAAATGCCTGTAAGTACATACATACATATATACATAAGTATGTTTATTAAAAAATCAATATTTTTTTCTCTTCAACACTCTTAAAAATTCACACATAATTTACATACGTTCAAGCGCTTGCACCTATTTACATTTTTCACTTAACAACAGCAAAAAAGTCATGTAAAAAATATTTAATTATGCAAATCGTTGTGGCCGCGATGCATGCAAATAAAGCCGCAAACTCGTGAATTATGTCGCTCTGGCATTCAAACAATGCGAGCAAAAAAAAAAAAATTAAAAAACCAGAAAAAAAGTATTAAAAAACAAATATTAAATAGCAAAAAAAATTTAATTAAATATACGAAAGTAACAAGTCATCATCATCAAGATGAGATTTGCAAAAAAAAAAAATTTTGTTTTGAATTTATTTAAAATTTTTATGTGTGCAAAGACTAATTTATACACAAATATGGCTATTAAGACCACTTGACTAGCTTTTCGTTATGCAGTATGCTTAGCTATTGCATATCATGGATCTTAAAGCGAACTCAAATTTCTTCGTTGTTAAAGTTTGATAGTTTGCCTAAAAAATCTTCCCACAAGAGCAATTCAAAGCATTTAGGTGCCAAGTAATTATTTTCTTATACACATAGCTAATGGCGGTAGGCACATCTTTAGTTGGAGCAAAGTAATTGCAATATGTAAATTGAAGGCCTTGTTTTTCATCCTAGCGTTGCTTTGCGTACTAGTTGGTTACTAATTATTTTTAACTAGCTCATTTGTAACTGCTTTCAGACTAGTTACTTGTAATATAGTTGCAAACTAGTATTTTGCTTAATCTAACAATTTCCAATTTTCAGAAAAGTAAGCAATATTTAATTTTTTTTCAGATATATAGATAATTCTATAAGAAAGTTCTACAAATGTAAAATATAATTAAAAATATCAAGATTAAATTTTGTAATCGCATATGTTTATAAAGCAAAATGTTAGAAACAATTGACAAATGTGGTTTAATACATTATACATACATATATCAATAACTAATCGAGAGAGCTTTTTAGCTCGATTACCTGATGCTGCGACAGTTATGGGCACATATATAAAGCCTTTATGCATATATACACCACATTTTCATATTATTCTCATGAGACACAGTATTAGAAAATATCATATTTCCACAGTCAATATAGTATATTACATACATATGTAGGTATCTATATTTATCTATATACATTATATATATTTCCAATTAATCTGTCTCTCCACATTTGCGTCCAACTCGCACACGTCTAATTGTTAATAATTCACTGAGAATTGGTTGAAACCACGTGTTTTGTGACTCTTATACTCTCTCTCACCGCCCGCTACCACCTAACTGATTACTTTTATTATTTACATTTAACACTTGTTCCGCTCACACCGCACACGACACAGCTCACACGTCACACTTGCGTGTTCGAATGCATTTTTTTTTATTTGATCCCATATGAGTTGTTACAAATAAGTGAAGTTAATAATGAAATAAGTAATGAAATGTGTTACAAGTTAATATTATTTATTATATATATTATTATTTGCTGGGGTTTCGAAGGAGTAGTGCTAAGCGATGGAAATTATCATTTCATACTTTCGCGTGTGGCGACAAAGTAATCGAGAATGGGAATATGTAAATACGTTTATGTACATAATACAGCTAGAAAAATAGAGGCGAACATGATTTTGTGATTTTAAAATAAGCAATAATTAGCAAATGTGAGCTAACGCATGCTTCGAGTGTTGTTGTTGTTTGAGCCGTTTCCACGACAGTCGGGTCTGCTTAAGCGGAACAAACGCAGATTTTTAACCGGCCAAGAACTGTGAGAACTTGTCATCATTCCTCCAAATTACTTCAAGAATGTTTTCTGTCATTACAGCAATAAGCGTAGTTTGTTAAGGTAATAGTGCTATCTTAAAGAGCATATTGCCGACTTTGCGCGAGATAGATTGGGGACCGTTGCGATTACGTACAGCCAACTGATGATGGATTTAAAATATCTTATCATTGCTTCAAATTGTTTGTGCAACTGGTCCAAATTTAATATCAAAACTGGTTTTAAATAAACTAGTTTCAATTGGACTACATCAGAACCAGTCTAGAATTACCTAGTTTGTACAATACAGTTTACACACAAATTAAACAATTGAATTTCATCAGATAATCTGCTACTTTAGTCAATATTTTTGTAGTTATTGGAAATTTTTAATTAACTTTTAGCTTAATGCTTTAATAATAGCGCTAGAAGGGCTACTTAGAGTCCAAGTGTTAATGTCCCGATCAAATATTGCCCTCTCAGACCGTGTCTACAACAAACCGGTGCATTTTTCGATTTCATTTCACATAATGCTTTCATAATTATGCTTGTAGATCGGTTTAATAGTTTATGTCTGTAAGTAAACCGTAATTGTTTGTTTGTATATGTGTTCCACTGAATCAAAAGGGCGCACTCATGTCCCAATCAAACCAAATTTGTAGCTTATCTCGCCTTAAACGAGTTTACATGCCAATGGGTCCAAGTAGTGATAAATGTATGTATATGCATACATACAAATATATTATATACTAATGTATATACATATGTATGTATGTATGCATATTGTTGAGACATTCCCACATTGTACATATTGTACTTACTCGTACAATATTTTCATTCAACCTTTCAATGGAAAAATGTTGATTCGGCTTGTCTGTAAATGCGAACACACATATGTATATATAAATATCTATGTATACGAGTATATAACTATTATATATACATACATATTTATGTATATCATCATTTGATTCCGTTTTTTCCTACACGTGTTGACAATCGTATGTGACGGCCGAGAAGTGAACAGAGAAGCATCGGCGTATTAAATTATTAAGTGAAACTTGATTAAGTTTGAGTGGCGTTTGGGAAATCACAAAAAATGTAGTAAATAAATAAACATAATTTAGTACTGCATAATTTCACGTTCACAATATTGACTTACTCACTTACGAAATTTGTGTGTAATGAGATAAGCGGAAATCAAAATGTATGTGTGCATGTATGTGTGTATGCGCAGTGGAATGAAATGAAATCGTGTGAACTTTTGGCGGTTCGGGAGGCGGTGCTGCTCCTTCTTTTTAATGTGTATGTTTGCGTGTTTGTGTTTGAAATTGAATTGAAATGCGTTGATAAAAATATTTTTTTGTTATCTGTGTAAGCATTTTGTTTTAGTAAATTGAATTTAAAGAGTAAAGAAAATTGCGTTCTTTATGAATATGAGCTTTTTAAGTAGAAGTTTATTTTAAAGATAATGCAAAAAAAATATTTGTAGAAATGTATTATGTGTATGATAAATTAAATTGATGAAAAATTAGTAAATATTAGGCATTTACCATCCATGCTATTGTGATGCAATATTAAATAAAATAATTTTTCCTTTCTACCGTTAAAAGTTCATTTAAAAAATATTAAATGCAATGTTTTTTGTAATGATCGAAATTAAATTTTTTTTTATTATTCATTTTAATTTATTGTATTATATTTAATATTAAAGTTAATTTTTGTTTTTATAATTTTTATTTTGTTTTTTGGTTTTATATTTTAAAATTTGTTGTTTTTTTGCAATTTTTTCTTTAATATTTTAAAATGTTTATTTTTACTTTTTTGATATTTTTAAATTTTAATTTATATTTTTTAATTTTTTTAAATTTTAATTTTTTTTTTAATATTTTTTATATGTATATATATATATATACACTGGTGGTAATAATAGGGACAAACCCATTGACTTTTTTCTAAGCGCAAAATAAATTTTTTACCAATATATGTACATATGCATGTTGTATGTAGGTTTAAATCACTTGTCACTATGCAACGATGCTTGATAACAGTACTTTCTGCTTATTTCGTTTTCGACGTTTTATTTTTAGATTGTCGGCGTAATTGCTATTTTGTTTTAATTGACAGCGTTTTGAGCTGGCAGAAATAATAGACACACTCACCGTAAATTTGTTTAAAAAGTAGCATTATCTCAAAAACTAAGGCACTAGTTCGCGTATATACAAATGGACGCAGAAACATAGCTAACTAGACTCAGCTCACAATGCTGATCATTTCTATAAGTACATATATATTTTATAGGGGATACGACGTTTCCTTCTTAGTTTTAAGTTTAACAAACTTTATGGCTTAACTTAATATACCATATTTTATTTAGCATTACTAATACGTATATCTTTCATAGACCAGTCCATTTTAGCGTAGTTCAACTGTACCAAAATATTTAAATTATTTTATTTATAACAATAAACATCTATGTAGACGAACAATTAATGTTAATATACACAAGCAAAGAAAGCAATATGAAAATAATAAAATGCCGTTATTCAGAATTAAATATATTTAATTTTAGTAACAATAAAATTTGCCGCAAGGCGTTGACAATTGTGCGCAAACAAGCAGAAAAATATAACAACAATATAAAGCGCGAATAAAAACGATGACAATTCCAAGGGCAATGAAAGAAATTTTTTAAATAAAATTTGAAATTGCCACAAAGCAAAGTGCCTCAGCAGGTTATTTAAAAACAGCACTTATACACACACACACATATACACATACATAAACGCACGCGAAGCGGACGACTAAAAAATAATAATGCGGCGAAAAAAGTACATATCTCAAGTTATAAACTAAACAACAACAAAAATATATATTTCTTTAATTAGATTTTTTTTTGTACATTTTAAAATCTTTTTCTTTTGGTCGCACATAATGCGTGCATAATTTAGCTATTTTTCTAAGCGCTTCAAAAACAAAACTACAATTAAACAAAAACAACAAACACAAACAAATAACGAAAATATGTATGTGGGTTGCTTTTTCATTAAATTCAATAACTATAAAGACGCACACACACATACAGATATATATATATATTTTATTTGTTGTATGAATTAGCGCTGGGCTCTTGGATGACCTCATTAACATAAATAAGAAGAAATAATATAATTAACATATCTAAATACCTGTGCCTGCGTGTGTGATTGTATGTGCGTATTAAAAATAGTGTATTACTAATATATTAAAAATCAACCAAAACAAAAACAAAAACAAAAAAGAAATCACATAAAACCACAAGCGCAAGTATCGAATGTACTAAAACGGAGAGTAGCTTAAATTAAGCAGCAACTCACACACACACCTGTCTTGAATTGTTTTCTGTGCTTTGTATGCGTCTGTGTATGTGTGTAATTAAAACGCTTAAATTATTCCGTCTCTTTTAAAACACTACAATGGTGGTCTGTACTAAGCCATAATATTGAACAGCGACTAGTTGCCGCATAAATGCGGTAATAAACATATATACATAGATAGACATACACATACACCTACATACATATGTGGATATGTGCAAATATAGACAGCAGGCAATTGGCCGTTGGCAACATTACTTGACCGATCAGCAACCGAAGAGCTTGAGCAACAACTTGACTGCCTTTAATTCGTTGGCGCTGTTCAAATTTGGCGTTCATTGACTTGTATTCTATTTATGCAAATATTCTAATCGCATCGTCGTAAGGAATTAAAGCAGACTAGTGAGGAAATAGCGCTCGCTTTTGGTAGTGATGCTGAAGTGGACAGTGCTACATAATTGCGTGAGGTGGATTAAAATATCAAGAAAAAAACTCAAGAGGCGGGTTTTAAACGAAATAAATGAATGGAAAAAATATTTCATATTCTAAAACTGCTTAATTATGAAACAAATAATATAATAAACTTCACAATTGCAGATTACCTAAACTAGAAATTAAATAGTATGTGGATGTGCAAACTAAGAAAAAACAAGAAAAAAGTGCACTTCGGCTGCACCGAAGCTATAACAACCTTCCCACAAACACAACAGTTTCCATACAAGAAATTGATTTCGATCGTTTAGTGCGTATGACAGCTATATGCTAAAGCGGTACGAACTGAACAATTTTTTGATAGATTGTACCGTTGCACTGGATAATAATTTATGCCAAATTTCGTAAAGATATCTTGTCGAATAAAAAAGTTTTCCATGCAAAGACTTGAGTTTGATCGGTTAGTTTGTATGATAGCTTGCTATTTGCCATAAATAACCGATATGAACAACTTTTTTAACAAGTACTTTACTGTTACTTTCCTTCTGGCTGTTACAAACTTCGTGGCAAACTTAGATAACCTGTTTTGGGGTTTAAGAATAAGTGAAAAAAGTTATTAAGGCAAAATTTAATTAAAAATATAGAAAATATATGAAAAAAAAATGTAAATTCATACGAATAATATACTAAAAATACTATTGTTATATACAATACAATAAATATGATATACAAAATTTTAAACATTGATTCCGATAATAATAAAATATCTACAATTTATGGCAAACATTAAAAAAAATACAAGTAAAATAAAAACTAATTTTAAATAATAAAGCTGTAATAAAAAATAAATAGATTAAAACAAAAAAAAACCAAATAAAAAAGTTTTTTTTAATGTTATAAATATTTTTATAGCCAAGTAATAATTATTATTGTTCTACAATTATAATTGTTTTACATTTATTGTTACAAATTACCAATTGACCTAGTTGAGGTGCTATTTAAAATTATAAGATTTTAAACTAAATACTTCGTGAAAATTTCATTCACTAAAAATATTTTTCCATAAAACATTTCAAAGCAATTCGATTTATTTTAATTTAATATAATTTTTATCACTTAAATTAAATTAATTTATATAATATAATTGAAAATTAACATAAATAATTTTTATTATATTGCTTAAATGTTTTTTTATTTTATTATGTTTTGCTTCCAATATTTTTTTATTTTTATTCTTTTTGGCGTAAACTATTTTATTAAATATACAATTATTATACAGTTTAAATAGCTAAATTAATTTGTAAATAAACATAATTTAATTTTTCCATGCAGTTTAATTTGTGTTGATTTAATTAGTTAATGTTTTGTTATGTAAGTAGACTTAGGCTACTTCAACAATTTGCCATCGATTTGAAATAATTCACACAAAATAATAATAAATAAATTAAATAAAAACTTGACGGATTATCAAAATTTCGCCGGCAATCAATTATGAACTATTACACCAAATTATTCAGATAAACCATTTTCAACACTTCATAAAAAAATAGCATTTAGACAATAAAAAAATGCTCACTGCAAATATATTATATATTGCCATAAAAGCACCATAAAAATTAATTGACAGCGTTATGGCATGCGAATAAAATAGAATTATAAATGTACGTGTTTTGAGTACACACTGTAAGTACTCCCACCGTACGGTAACTCGCTAAAAGTAATTATAATAAAATTTTATAACAATGCCGTAAACAGGTACACACACACACACATAAGGGTGAGCGCAGAGTACACGACGCGTACACTTGTCTTGCAAATATTTACCAGCACACACAGCCACAAGCTTACATTTATAAATATTTGTATTTAAATATCTGCTTATTTGCCTGTATTTATTTACATATCTGCATGCGCTAATGTTTCGAAATTCAAAAAGATTCTAATCGTTGCGATAAAAAACCACAAATTCCCTGAAATTTTCTATTTAACTTGCGGCATATTTCTTCCATTTCATTTCGTCATGACTGTGTGATGGGCGGGGAGGAAGCGTTGTAGGGAACGAGGTATGAGTGAGACAAAAGGCCACAAATCGCAAACATTATTACATCCAAACACATATACGCACAGACAAGTGCGCCAACAAGCAGCAACTGCATGATAGACGGACAGACAGACGAGTGATTCGGCACACAGACAGACAGACAGACAAATAAACAGGCAAACAAAGCACTTAACAACGTCTAAACAACCGCCAACACACCCGCCACACACTTACGCACTCGCTTGCCGGCGCTACGATGTTCTGCTTTCCTTCAAATAGCCACCCAAATGCAGTACACACGCACCCACACACATGCAGGTATTAAGCGCGCCGGTATTTAGGAGCATGACTTTCATTTCAGTTTCAAGTGCCTGCTTGACTCACTGCCTCAGTAACTGACTAACTGACTGGTTGGCTGAGTGACTGTGTGATTGAAAGAGTGACTGATGAAGAAATTCGTATATGTGATGCATTTGTGTGTGTGTGTGTTTTGTGTGTGCTGACGTTGAAGGCGTTCGAAACAACCGCCATACACCGCTAAGTAAACATACATATACACATACAAACACAAACAAACATTACTTACTATTCATTATTAAAAATTTTCATTTAATTGCTTTTGACTGCTCCCCACCTAGTGACCGCGCCAGCACGTCCGTCTCCCTTTCCTTCAACACACACACACATGCACGCTGTTGCGCCTTTTTTTTGCATTCGTGCTGACTTTGTTGCTGTTTGTTTTGCGCTTAATCATTTACATATGTATGTATTGAATTGTATGACCGGCAGCCACAGCTTAATTCTACCGCCAATTATTTCGTCAATCGTCGACATAATGCGGCGCAGTGCCGAAAACGAACGTTGCCGACTCTCCGCTGTTTGGAGATTAAAAAGATTAATTTATTTCTATTTCTAGTATTCGTTTATTGTTTTGGTTGTGTTGTGCTTATTTTGTTTACTCTTTTCGCCAAGGCGCAAGTGCTCATACATATTCACATATGCAAATATTTTATATGATTTCATGCCATGCACGTCTAATTAAGGTCATAAAATACGTAAATTCTTTATTTCTCCATATGAAAGTGCGCGCACACACATATATACAAACACATGCAAACATATTTCTATTATACTCATACGAGTCATCATGCACTTAACCTACATATATGTATATGCGCATATGAGTTTGTATATATAATATGTTGAATTTGTATTTTAAAAAGTGTGTGTGTGCGTGCCTCATTCCAGCCGTTATTTGATAGGCTTTTGATATTGCTTACGCTTTGGCAGACTTGTGCATTAACAAATTGTTGAAAATTATGATGCAGCCCGCCCACCGCACAGCCACACACAACCCTAGGATCTCCCATACACTGGCACTCATACACACATACACACACACATATGCAGTTACCTTTGCATTCTTGCATTTACTTAAACAAATAGCGTTATGCTTTCATGTTTTTGATTAAGCTTCTGTCGATTGCGATATCAATGAAAAGCGCTGCTGCCCCAACTCTGCTGCCATCAACCAAAGATGTTTGTATTATTGTAGCGCCGTCAGCGATACGGCTAATCTGCGCTCATTGAATTTGTGTATAACAACTCTTTTGATGACTTCGCCGTAGGGCGTGTTTACCAAAGTGCGGTTATTTGACTATTGTTTGTTTATAAGAATAGCAAACATATAATAAGAATTAAAACTGTTTAATCTGTCAATCTTGCAACAAAAACACTGACACACTAAGTGTGTGGGGGGTTAGCGACGCTAAACTCAAAAATTCGTTTTCATTGGAGTTGTTAAATAATGCTCGGAACTTGAATATTTCACTTGAGCTTTTGATAAAGAAAGCTTTGAACATGAAATGTTTGCTCCGCTGCTAAAGACCAACTATTTCCATAGCAGCGCCCAAAAAACTAAAAATATTTCAAATTCGATCAACTAAATATTTTCTGGAATAACAATTTCTTTATAAATATTTTTTCTTGGAAGTATGTCTGAACAAGTTCAAATGAAAGCTTCAATTCCGATCACGAAAAGCTAATTGTAGCAGTGATTAAGGCATCTTTCTACACTTTTTTTGACTAAATAGAAATTTCTGTTAAATTGGGAAGCGCATTATAACCTCGACCAAGGAAATAGCAATTAAAGCTCCGATAAAGCTTTAAGTTCAGGTTGAGTGGCAGTTAGAAATTCCTGTTAAATGAGGAAACGGAAAGTTTAGCCTCGACTAAGGAAATAAAACCAAAAGCTTTGGAAAAACTTTTGGTCCAAGCTGTAGTGACGGGAAATTTAAATCTATTATAATAACTTAAATTGAAGTTGCCAAAGAGTGGCACACAAATTAGTAATAACTAATTATGTCAAACTATATCATTTCAAATGCCAAGATCAAAACCGAACTAACTTACAGTTATAATCTTTCAACTGCTAAGGAAACTCGATAAAAGGCTCACTGATAATCGAATAAACGCTCTTTTATATAAAAAAAAAACGAACTGAAGCTGTAAATTGTCTGTTATACCAAGTTCCGCATATTCTCTATAACTATATAAAATGCAAGAAAATTATTTGAAAGATTTGTAGAAAGCTAACAATTTTAAAGCAAAGAGCTTCTACCGTCAAACAACATTTGCACTCTAAACAGCAATTAAAATAAATTTGAAGCTGCTTTGGTTATCCAGCGTGTAAATTTTTTGCTAAGAAAGCACTAATGTAGTTCAAAGTGTAAACTAACTAACCAATTGTTCAAAAAATGCGTTATTTAAAAAGAACTCAACAGCAGCGCCACCTATGCAAACAGTTAGACAAAGTGAGCGTTACTAACGTTAAGCCTTATACTTATTTATATCCTAGCAATTGGAGAACAAATTATTATAATTAATAATAATATCACATAAATGTAATTATTGTATTGCGTGATTTAAACATTGCTGACACAGTGGCCTCGGTAATTTATGACCCATATTAGTTTGATAACACCTTAAGACTGCCATACCACCCAACTTGAACCTTTTATTTATCCTACGCACATAAATCATACGGCGTCCGCATTATAGGTAGATACTTATGTATATACTTGTACCTAATCTAGCCAATAAGTCCCGTAAATGCCAAATTGATCACTTCGCTTTGCAAACTTTATTTGCTTACAAAGTTTTAATTTCCTACGCTTCATAAATTCAAATCAAATTTCCAATTTATTAACTCCGCGTATCATTCTCTTTGCATCGTGATCACTCAAATATATAGGCATATACACAACGCGTCACCCTATTCATTATGTATTATGTATTTTATGGAGCACACATAAAGCTTAAACCCGTTATCAGCTTGTTACTTGATTCGTTTTTATTATCTACCATTTATTTATTTATAAACTTATGCGCCGATAAGATAGAGCTGATAGTTAGCGACAAGTAAACATATATGCATAGAAAAAATATTCCAACATTTTGACGAGTTAATGCTCACTTGTCAGCGCATACTGATCAATTAGTGAACAGCCTTAGCTGACTGTCAAGCTGTTCTGGCGCTCCATGCGGCAATCTGGCTGTGTGTTGTTATCGCAGCTTTATCAATATTGTTTTCCTCTGAAAATGTGTCGCTGGCCCCGAAGTGTTTGACGTGCATAAAAACATCAACACGAAATGGGAACTAGGGAGAATGTAATGCTGAGGAGTAAACAAATTTGTGTGAGGTTGCTTTTGCATTTCCTGCTGACGAACACTTGTGGATAATATTACTTCAATATTTATTAGAGAAGATATTTTATTGTATAGAAGGAAAAAAATACACTTAAGAAGCTTTCGAAAGGCTTTATCTGAGCTTTAAGCGAGTGTTCATGAGATTTATGAGGATGAATTTTGAGAAATTCCGCATTTCTCTTTCTAGCGAAAGTTTTCACAATTATCAAATACCTTAAGGCATGAAATTAGTGCATTTTGTGATCGCAGAATTAAGATATGGGTTTCGTCCATCATCAGGAATAGCAAAGTTCTGACTCTTTGTTTATTGTTTAAATAGTTTTTTTTTTATATGGGTACATGAGCTTTATTGCTTTAATGAGCGCAGGCCACCATACCTAATAAAAAATACTTGACGGCAATTAATTCAACAATTTTCTATGACCACAACTATAATATTCAGTATAGTTATTTTATTTTTTTTACTTATATAGATCAATCGAAACTCAAAATACCTAAAAAACTTCAATCGTTTTGTACTAAGCATCTAAGCCTTGTCTTCAGTATTGTTATTCAAAATTGTATTGTTGTTGTAGCATTTGTCATTTACGTTCGCTGCGGTGTATAATT
Source organism: Bactrocera oleae (assembly GCF_042242935.1). NCBI lineage: Eukaryota > Metazoa > Arthropoda > Insecta > Diptera > Tephritidae > Bactrocera > Bactrocera oleae. The sequence continues at coordinate 19,173,455 of NC_091536.1, read as the reverse complement.
TTTGAATATTTAATTTTAATCTGTACAGTTTTATTTTTTTATTTTTCCATTTATTCTTCGCCATTCAACGCATTTACGTAGTTGTATATATTTCGCTCGACTGTTCTCCGTATCACTTTAATCTCATTACAATATTTTCCAACTCCCCTTTCGCCGAGCTTGTTGCTCACCGGGCAACACGTATTCGCGCTTGCTTATCTTCTCTTTTGTGCCGGCTTCTCAACAATTCCGGTCTATTAATTTCACAAATTACCAGATCAGAAGTGTAGTAAGTTCGTTCGTTCGACTCATCTTCATCGTTCGCATCGTCGCCGTACGAACGACCTTCCACATTGCGATTGACAAATTCATTTGTTTATTTGCATTTGGAATTCATTTCGATTTTTGAAAATCATCATTTCATGCTCTGCTGTTTGCGAAGTGCTCGAGATATTTATGTTGTGTAAGCGCGTACGTATGTTTTTTTTCTTTATTCTCCTGGTAAATCAGCGGCATTTAGGGCGCATCGTCGTGGGTCGGCGGTTCACTACTCGTAGCTGCAGTTGAGACGACGCTATATGCCTCATGCTTTTCATTCACTTCCACAATTTGGTGAGGCGAGCGACGCGCGACACCGCATTGGAGGTATTGACGAGGAAAATTGTCTATCAGAAATCACATTTAATTTGAACTGCGAGATTGTATTGTGGCTTCATGCTATTGAATTAAATAACAGTAGTTTTAATTTCCGCGGAGGAGTGTGGTGGGAAATGCGTACGCCTCGGCGTGCGTTCGGACATACATATGTTCGTGTCTATTTTTGGGGTGTTGTTAGAAAGATTGAGAGATATGTAATTGTGTTGATTTCGGGTGGGAATTCGTTTATCAGTATATTAGTATTCCATCATGCGCTCTATTTTTTTCTCTCTTTGTTAAGGTAATTAATTTTTTAATCTTTTATTTTTTACGAGCCCTTTTGCCGAATTTCAAAGAGAAGCACCATTCGTACTTTTTCGGAACAGGAACAGTTTGCAAAAAAATGTAAACCAAACACCGTACTCTATATGTAAGACTGGCTTTATATTGTGCAGACTTTAATAGAAAAACGACGTTATTTTTTTTGTTGTTGTTATAGCATTTAAGAAAACTGTCGGGTAAAAAAGGCCTATTTTTAATATTTTTTTTTATATAAAAAATTATTTATTTAATTCAAACTCTTAAAGATACACATTTAAAGAACAATTTCTCAGATTTTCAAAAAAAAAAATATGAGACCTCCGCCATTGTAACGTCATTTCCGGTGACCCCTCGAAAAAAAGGTGTGTTCGCGTTGTCAGCATAACTCCTGACAGAATGATATAAAATAAAAATAAAAAATATTTGTTTTAGTTAAGACCATAAACTCGTGCTTAAACGAAGGAAAAGAAAAAGTTAAAATTGCTCGCGAGAAATCTCGGCAACCGACTTTGAAAACGCAGTTTCGAGAAAAACGCGTTTAAAGTTTTAAGTAACCATATAGCTGACCTCGAGCGCGCAACTTTTCAAAGCTGTATCTCCAAAACTATTACTGATATCAACTTGAGAATTAAGGAAAATATTTTAGAGATGTTATAGAATTAAATAAGAGAATTAAAAAATAAATGAAACCCATGTAACCTCTTAATGCAATAGTCAGGCTGCAATATATTCTTGAAATCGGAATCTGTAAATAAATAAAAGAGACATGTTTTTTATTTTAAGTTTAATTTTCGACAGTTTGAGCTGTTTCTAAATGTATTAATACCTATACTTGATATAAGGCAACTCAAAAAATGTATGACAGGTTCAAAGCACTTGGTCGATTTACGTGTATGTGAATCTTCATTCTAAATATTGTAAAAGTTTTAGGCTTCCCAACTGGCTGGCGCTTTTAACTATTCTAGTGAGATTATCCGTGGTTTTCACCGCAAGTATAACCATTTTCTCCTAATCTAACCTATACTTGATGATTACATGTTACGTAAAACGTCCTAAGGCGATCGTGATGATTTATGAGTTTTAAGTGCCAGAAAACATATAGTTGATACAATGGAGTCTACTTAATATTATACAAATATATTTCGTATTATATCAACAAATTTTCTAGCAAACTATGAAATGAAAGGCTGTCAAGTATAGAGTGGATTCACCAAAATCCGGTCTTGTACTAAATGTCGCTGTATTCTATGCCGTAAAATTGTATAAAAGTTAAATGTTTTTGTAGTAACTTGAAGTCACAGCAAATATTCGAATAGAAAAATTCTTCAAAATTAAACGCAACAAGCGTTAATAATCCCCATAGCAATTTCATGCTTAAAGAAAGCAAATGGAAGCACATACAAGATTAATGCTATAAATTATTTAAAAGAAGAAACTGAACACGAATACACGAACATTACTTTCTTAACGACCTCCAACTAATCCTATAACAATGCTGCACAACGTGGCATGGCAACCACGGTCTAAATAAGTTGTGTCGGAAAACTATTTTTGAGCATTTTTTTTTATTAGAAAATTTCATGCTGCGCGCTGGACCACCAACAACAAAGGCGATGCTGGAAAAACGATAATAAAGAAGAATTTTATGCAAGAAAATCCACATTATTGCACTCGGCAGCTTAAGCAAATGTTTATCTTTATTTTTATTCAATTTCTTTGCTCACAAATACATACAACATATATACGAGTACATATATACTTGTATAAATTGGTATGTCTCGCAGTGCAGCATAATGCTTGCGCTTTTTAAGTTGTTTTTGCAATGCATTGTGTTTTGTATCGAAGAAATCGAAAGCGTACTGCTGCTGTGTGTGAGTGCGGAGGAGTGAGGTGGGGAGAAAACACAAAGCTAACGCATTGCAGAAGAAAGAATATCTTATATGGTAAGGTAGATACACACATATGTTGTAAGTAACAAGCAACTACAAATTATTGCTACATATTAGTATTGTCAACAGTACATATTAAATACAGCGCAAAGCCAGCGTTGCCATGTCGTTAGCATTTTTATTTAAAAATATATACTAAATAAATATATAACATACGAGTTAATATAATTGTAAAAATTTACAATAAATTATAATTTTAAGTCGACTGCAGCGTTACCATATTAGCAAAAAACCGTAGTAATTAAAGTAATTAATATAAATATGCCTGTGCCAATAAATTTGAAATTATGTTCCAGAAAATTAAAAATATCAAATTCTTAACGAAAATAGCGTTGCCATATAAAAAAAATATAATAATAATAATTAAATAATATTAATAATACGCGAATTGTGCCATGCGTCTACTAACTAAACCAAGAGTTGGCGGTTTGAAGAAGGTTCAAAATAATAAATATTATAGTTTTTACCAAAATTTAATTTTTGTAATTATCACAGTTAACTATTACACTCAAATACCGCCCTTACCGCTCTCGCGTAAACACAACTATGATCTAAGCTCACCTAATTTGTATTTATTGCAGTAAACCAATTTGCAAAGCGAATACTTGCAATTTAATCAAATATAATAACTTTAAACAAAATTTTACTGATTAACATTTTTAAGTCCGATTAAATAAAATCTATAAATGATTTAAAACAAATAAAATTTAATATTTTTTTCGCCAAAGGTGGCAACACTATCCATTATCCAAGCATAGCACTTTACTTACGACACTGTATCTTCTCGCATCCTGAACCACCTCGTCGCTAGTGTTGTCTGCTTTTTCCGTTGTTATTGTTGTATTTTTTTAATATTTTTTTTTGTTGGTCAAATCAAAATCTTGTCTCGCCTCGGGGTGCCAGTTTTATTTACTGCCAGCACTTACAGTATTCCACACATACACACACATGCTTATGCATATATTTATAACTTTCTGACAATGATTGGATTTATAGCTTTATCGCCGCATCTATTGCTTCAACTTATTTATCAAAGCTACAGCTTCACTAAGTACAAGTAAGTACACACATCCATACAGCTAGAGCTACTCACATATTCATATATGTATTAGTATGTACATATGTATGTATCAAGATTTGTTGGTCTTTTTATTTGTTGTTCGATTGTCATATCGAATTGTTGCGCGCTTCATTTCCAAGTCCAATTACGAATATGTCAGCTATTGCGCTCGATTGTGTGCCTGTTTGGAGTTAAATACATACATATCTACACACAGTTATTTACACATATGTATGTACATACAATATATAAGAAGGTGTTTGTGTTGTCTTTTGATAAGTGCTTATTTTACGCATAGATAACCTTTCGAAAATTATTATTTTTTTAATGCTTTCCTCTGTCTGTCAAGAAGTTGCCGTGGAACAGCTAATTGTGTTGGTATAGATACGCTTGCTATTATAACTGCATTTATGCAGTATGTACATGTCGATGTTTATGTCTATATAAATGTCGCCGTCATAAAGGAAAGATGTTGCTGTCTCGTTTTACGATTTCACTGTTCGTTCGCTAAACTAATAGCTACAGTTCTCAACGGGTTTATGAATTTATTTTTAAACAGGCAATGCGTTTATTTATTTGTATATAATTGTACACGCTCTTTAACACGAATTTTGGCATAAATTATTGTCAAGGCAATGCTGCTAGATATTACGTATAAATATATATTTAGGTTTCTATTTGAATCATTCAAACATTTTCCTACTGGCTCATTACTCAACAATCGGTTGCCTACTATATGTAGTGGTATCAATATAATATAAATCTGCATTTTAACGGCAACTGCTACTTTTCAAGGCATGCGCTGTCATTGTAAGCCATTTATTAATAAATTTCTTTGCTTTTCAAGTTAACAAGCGAACCGAGTTTATACCTATAACATCTCTAAAAGCAAAAACAAAAATAAAAATCATTATATTACTTATTTTTATATTTATTACGTTGTTCTCGGCGCTTTCATACGACCCAAAGTTTACTAACATTCAAACGCCGTTATGAGCACACATTTTCTTACGATTTCAAAGCATGCCATAAAATCGGTTAATATACTATGTTTGCTTTTCTATATTTACGCTGCTCTAATTAGTGTGTGCTTGCGTTGTTTGTAAAGCAAATTTTTGCACTGTGCTCCACATGCCCCGCCCCCCAAGCTTCAACCACACCCTGATGCCGTCGTAATGATGTGTTAGGTTGTTTGGCCTGTGTCTGACATTATTACAGCTCATAAATAAAGCATATCTAATACGCTGATAAGCGCAATGTCGAAATACTCATAACGTTTTATCGTTATTATGTCGAAATATCAAAGTGAAAAGAAATGCTAGAAAGAAGGAGAAAAGCGGCTTAGCGATCAACAATCGCCAAGAATGCGAATTCCCTTGACATAAAGCCACATAAACCGCAGAGGAAATGCGCACAAATAAAGTAATAATCAAAGTATCTAACTGTAATAACAACATGCGACAACGCATTTCAGGTGATTCATGTCGGGCGTGACAAACTGACAATCGACAATGACAGCATTCCTGCGACTTCTTTTTTTCTTTTTTGCTTTGCCATCCCCTTTGTCATCCCCACGCAGCCGGCTTTATTATGTGTGTCTGTATGCGTGTGTTTGCCTTAATTTCCTTTGTAATTTGCTCTCTTGCCTTACACTCTCGCGCTTATTTACATTACTCAACGGAATTAACTTATTCAATCAGCAAGATTTATATCGGCGGCTACTGTATGCGTCTTGGCTAATAAATTTTTTGACAAGCGTATCTATCATGAAAACAGCGAAAAGAAGGAAAATCAAGCAAAAACAAAAACAACAACAAAAGCAAAAAAAAATTATAAGTAGTAAGCGGAAGGTAGCGCAATGCAGTCCATAAAACAACAACAAAAAAGTAACTACTATCGCTAAAAACAACAGCAACAAGCGCAATATCAATGCGCGCTACCCTAAAAATATGCAACAACACCAACCAAATGTATGGCTACGAAATACGTACGCAAATGGCAGCCACAACCTATCACCGCACCCATCTCCATGCTTTGTTCGTCCGTCCGCGCAACGCGTCCTCAAATGCGCTTTGAAACAGTTCCTTCTTTTTATGCTGTTTACTTTACTCATTCAATTTTCTTTTATATCGGCGTTTTTTCCCATTTTTTTTCCTCTTTTTGATTACAGGTGAGTGGTTTTTGGCCTTTGACCTGCAGTTCAGTTAGACAAATATTTTCTGTGAATTAATTGTGTAGCGCGCTGTCTCTCTGCCTTTGCACACAGCATTTGTTTGCTTAACGTTCGCTTTGTGATCTCTTGTTTTTGTTGTTGTTTGTTGTGTTCCGTTTTCCATTGCTATAATTTTTGTGCTGTCTCAATTTTTATTATGCGCTGTATAACAATCTTATCGTTTATTATCTTTAAATACCATAAATGTAAGGCCATGTGAATTAGAAATGCGTGAAGGCGGAAGGCGTGAAGGGGGTTTTCATTGTTTTTGTTTTTATTTCATTGTTTATACTCAACTAATGCATGCATGCCTATTTACTACTGAAATAATAATTTTTTAATGTTTTCATTATAACCACACTTTTCATACACAGTGTAATGAATTAATTAAATTTTTTTCTATTTTAAGTTGAAAGTACTTTTAATTTATACAAACTTTCAATTTATGTTTAGTTTATAAATTTTCCAACTAATCGCTTAAGTGTTGTGGTTGTTGCGCTTCTAGCTTTCTGTGAAGACATAAATTTCGGTTGTCATATTTTATGTTGTTGGGTTCTGTATGTTCTTACTAAGCAACCTGTGTGTATCTGCCTATTAAAACAAAAAATAAAATTAAAAATATTCTAATGTTAGTGACCCTATTATTTTCATGAAATATGCCTTAAGAAGAAAGCATTACAAAATCTTTATTATAAGTTTTTATTTTACTCACTCGTGAGCGCTACAAACTTTGATGCTTGAAAGAGATTACTGAATTGTACGAAATCCATTACATATCGCTCGTTAACTAGAAAAATCTCATAACTACAAATATATGAAAGTATGGTGAAATTTATACAGTAATTTTGTTTTGCTATTAAGTCATGTTATTTTATAAAAGTCAGGCATTATTATACAATGTTTTGACTTGAAGTCACGATAATTTCAAAAAAAAAATTTAATTTCCAAAGTTATAGATGTCTGTGTTGACCCAGTTCCCAAAAAAAAAAAAAAATCCTACGATCCGGCTCGAGTTTATTATATATTCTAAAAGTTGTATAAATTTCTATAAAATCTACTAAGCGGTTTTCAAGTTACAGTTGTCACCAGTTCAAAAAACATAGTTTTTTTGAGCGCGTTTTGTTATTTGTCGAATAAGTCAAAAAGTAATTATCGGATCAACTTGAAATTTTCACAGAATATTTTCAAAATATTTCACTTAACGAAATTGCAAAAAAAATTTATTATTTGAAAGTTCTGACTACCCTTAACCCCTTAAAGCGCTGTGTATTCCGACCTGACTTCGACAAAAACTAAGAAGAAGCTTCTGCGAGTGTAATTTTTGTTTGTAAAAGTTTCTTCTTGAAATTTTGGATCGTGGTCGCGAGAAAAAGTGTCAGATTTTCAAAAGTTATTTAATTCCATATTTAATTTTCGTATTTTTGTTTAAATTTGAAATTTTGGGTCATGCATTTAAACTATAAAACTTAAAAATATTGAAAATGTTTATACACTAAACAGGGTATATTAAGAAATTTGTTACACCCAGAAGGAAATATCCGAGACCCTATAAAAAATATATATAAATGGTCAGCATGACGAGCTGAGTCTATTTAGTCATGTCTGTCTGTATATACGCGAACTATCCCTCAGATTCCTAGATATCGATCTGAAATTTCGCACACGCCGATATCGGACAACTATTGTATATAGCTGTCATACAAACATACCGAACAAACTCAAATGCTTGGATTTTTATTTCACAAGATATGCTCACAAAATTTGACATCGGTTAAACCGATCAAAATTAAGATACACATTTTTTGTATACGCTTTCAAGCTATAAGAAATTCACCTGTGTAGGGTATTACGGTTTCGAAGCAACCAAAGTTTCGCTGTTTTTTTTTATGTTTTTCAAAATTTTATTTCAAAATTTACGTTTTTTAATTAAAATTCGAAATTTTATCGTCGAGTATTTTTTCATCACTGTTTTTAAAAATAACAATTTTCTTGTAGTTGAAAAACATTGTTTTTAAAAATATGAATTTTTTTGTTGTTGAAAAAAGTTTTTAATTTATTAATTTCCAAATGATCATTTTTTAAGAAACAAGCAATGAATGAAGTCGAAAAATTTTATATTTTATAAATAATTATTATATAAATTAAAACAATATTGAGCAATATTTAATCTCTAAATTTTTTTTTATACAAATTCTTATTATTTAGCTAAATTTATATTTTTTTTACACAAACGAAGTGCCTGTGCTAAAGCTTGCGGGAAAGCCAGTTGAAGCAGATTTCCACTCAAATTTACGCATTTTCCATTTTATGGCAAACATTTCCGTTCGACTCAGAATACCGCAATAATTTCTAATTTGAGAGTGCGTCCAATACTTAAAAAATTACGAAAACACTTAACACCAAACTCAAATAGGATAAGTCCACATACTTAGATGTGTATGTAGGTGTGTGTTTGCAACAATGGACAGCGACAATTTAGAGTTAATGACATTCTCCGCATATAAATTTCTGGCATTATTTTATTTCCTTTTTTCGCAAGTGACCCGACCCTGACAATTAACAAGTTCCCTATATAGCGTGCAGCTTAAGCTGGCAAAAGCAAACATCAGCAACAACCACAGCAAGCACAACAACAACAAGCAGGAAAGAATGCTCGCGAGCACTTAACTTGATTGCACTTAATTGCGGACAAGTGCGTTTTATGCGCACAAATTCCACACAATCCGCACTTAATAACAAAAACAGCAACAACAACAGCAGTAATAACAACAAACATGAGCGCAGTGTGACCCAAGTTATAAATGCATACAATGCAGCGTGATTTCCAGCCAGCGTCAAACTTGCCATGCCTAATCAATTTTGATTAACGAAAATTTCCAAATGGAATTTCGAAAAATGAAAATCATAAAAATATGAATCGAATGTACATTTAGGTGCATGTGTGTATGTGTGTGTGTGTTCGAGAAAATCTAAGCGAAGTTAGGAAAATTTAAATATAACGCATCATTAGCATGATGCCAATTGAGTTTGCAAGCTGTTTTGTGTCAACGTATTTGTTGTTCTTGTTGTTGTTGTTTGTGTGCAAAAATCACACTACACAATATGTGTATGTATGTCTGCTTGTCAATAAGTAAATATTCGCACCGAACTCCTACTCAAAGTGATACCCAGGCGCTTAGGGGAGGGCGTGTTGTAAATACCTATATATGCATGTAAGGGTGTGTGTGTATGTATGTGTGTGGCATAAAATTTCAATGAAGTTGCCCGTAGTAGATAGTGGGCTTGGAGTGGGGTGTGGAGTGGCTTATAAGTGTTTGATAAACACTCATCAATGAGGACATTCAAGAGCTCTTGCGACGCGCTGGAGAAAATCCACACGAGTAAACGCGTATGCATGAGTTGACAAATGTATGTATGTATATACATCGATATGTATATGTGTGTGCGTGTGTAGTTGCATACTTTTGTGCTGTGCAAAAATCCTTCAAATACGAATTACGAATATTAATGACGTTCGCCAGCGAATTTAGAAGACAAACACACATGAGTATAATACACACATACATACATATACAATACACACCTAAAATCAAACAAACAAACAATGAAAGACCAAATTATTAATCAAATCAACGACAAAGCAGCAACAATGATACGCTTTTCTGTTTGTATGCAATTATATAATCTTCAATACATTGTTGCAATTTATTGAAATAAATAAAATCGCACAAAAACGCTCGCGCCGCCGTTCCGTAATAATTTTACAATTTTCTACACCCCACATAAAAGCGAAAATATTTTTGTAATTGCTTACAAGCATGAATAAATAAATGTAATGTGAATATACAGATGTATGTAAGTATGTGCGTTTGTTTGTAACTCTGTGTGTGTGTGCACCAAATCGATGTATGCGTCAAATATTGCTGTATGCTTTTGCCAGCAGCTACACAAGAATTCGAAAACAAAAGATTCCAAGTTTCGCCTGTGGCACTCACAAGCGTACACATACACAAACATCAAAACACACACACACACACATATGTACATGCATGTCACATACAAGCTTATTTGTATAACAGTAGCCAGCCAGCAATTGCAGTGATCGCGTCTTTTCACGGCAGGGGATGGAAATATTCATTCTTATTTTAGTTTTCTTCGCTACTTGCGGTTTAAATGTGTGCATATATCTGTATGTATGGACATAATATTATACGCTCATAATTACATAACATTGTATACATACATAAGTATGTATTTATTGTGTTTGTTTAGGGGCGCTCAACACCAATATTCACTCTTCAATGCAGCTCCTAATGTGAACTCGAAATCAATGACCGATCACTTAGTTTCGAAATCGAACGGTTTTCTTACATTTTGTATATTTTTTTCTCACGCCAATGCACCGTTGGCGGTATTTTGATGTCGTTGCGGCTATGTGAACTTTTTCGGCAGACTATTAATGATTCGGAGCTTTGTTTGCTGTACTGCAGTTGGTCAGTTTCGTTGATAATTCAGGCAAAAAATTCAATTTATAATAAGAAAAAAATAAAATATGTTTTGAAATATTATATAGGTTAGTGCTAACGGCTTTGTGTTGCTAAACAGTGAAAAATATCATAGCGGATTAAGAGCCATTGGAACAGTAAGATAAAATAATATAAATGACAAGAAAATTAATTTAGGAACGATCTGCGCCGGGAACGGGAAAAGATAGTGGGGGGCAGTCGAATTTTTAAGGGTTAAAAACGGTTTATCATGATTTTCGGCAAAACTACGAGTTCTATGGAAAAAAATTATGTACCAAAGTTATAGGTAATAAAAAGATCTACAACTTTAGTATGCACAACTTTTTCTCATAACCTCAAATTTAATGTGAAAAATTCAAATTATACATTTTTGGTTTTTTATTCTTATATAGGTTATATTCTTATAGGTTATAGGTAATAAAAATATCTACAACTTTAGTATGCACAACTTTTTCTCATAACCTCAATTTAATGTGAAAAATTCAAATTATAAAGTTTTGGTTTTTTACAAAAAATTGTTTGCCTATACGAAATTTGTGGTAAATTAACATTTTTGTGTCCAAAACATGCTATAATTTTTTTTATACTCTCGCAACCTGTTGCTACAGAGTATAATAGTTTTGTTCACCTAACGGTTGTTTGTATCACCTAAAACTAATCGAGTTAGATATAGGGTTATATATATATAAATGATCAGGATGAAGAGACGAGTTGAAATCCGGGTGACTGTCTGTCCGTCCGTCCGTGCAAGCTCTAACTTGAGTAAAAATTGAGATATCTTTATGAAACTTGGTAGACATGTTTCTTGGTACCGTGAGACGGTTGGTATTGCAGATGGGCGTAATCGGACCACTGCCACGCCCACAAAACGCCATTAATCAAAAACAAATAACTTGCCATAACTGAGCTCCGCAATAAGATACAAGACTGTTATTTGGTACACAGGATCACATTAGGGAGGGGCATCTGCAGTTAAAACTTTTTTTTAAAAAGTGGGCGTGGTCCCGCCTCTAATAGGTTTAATGTGCATATCTCCTAAACCGCTAATGCTATAATAACAAAATTCACTAAAAGCAAATGTTTTTAGCACTTCTATTGACGGTGTGAGCCATTGGCGTGAATAATGCAATTAAAGTATGCCACCTTGCGGCCAAAAATTGTCTAAATCGAACCAAAACTGTTCAAACCCCTAAGTACTAAATATATGGACCCCTTTGCCTATAGTTGACCTTCTACCGAAAATATCAGTCAATCCACAAAGAAATCTCAAACGAGTATACCATTTGACTTTGCGAGAGTATAAAATGTTCGCTTACATCCGAACTTAGCCCTTCCTTACTTGTTTAATTTTTTGTTTTAAAAATAGGTTTTTTCGCCTTATTTTGACAAAAGTACGTGGGTTGCACAGCTTCAAAAAATCGATTTTTTTGTATTGTCTTATTTAATGCTATAACCACTGTAGAATAATCTCCTAAATGCTCAAGTAAATGCGAGTAATAGTTTTGGAGATATAGCCTGGAACAGTTGCACGCTCGAGATCAACTATATAGTACTTAAAGCTTTAAACGCGTTTTGTTCGAAACTGTGTCTTCAAAGTCGGTCCTTAAGACATCTCTCGAACTACTCAACTGATCTTAATGAAATTGTATACATTTCCTCGAGATATAATTTACACGGTCTTGCACGAAGAATTTTTGTTTTGTTTAATTATACAATAGCTATTTCGAAAAAAAACATCGAGAAATTTTCACCAAAATTTGCATTTTTTTTTTATAAAAACGTCTACCACAAATACATTATTTACTTGTTTCCTTAGCCCAATACATCTGTAGTTTATGATCTTAATTGAAACACGTACTTTTGATACTGTAGAAGTTCTGCCTTCAACTAACAGGCACCTTTTTTCCAAGGGTCTGCGCGAATTGACGTCGTAATGGCCTAGTTTTTAATATTTTCCTTTGAAAATTAAATTTCCCAAACTCTTTCTAAAATATGTATCTTTGAATTAATAAAAATTTTGCATAAAATATTTCATTTTTTATATGAAAAAATTTTTTTTGAAAATAGGCCGTTTATTGCTGAAGAAACACATGTAACACCTCAATATCGCAAAAACTTTAATTTTGAATTGTCAAAATAGCAGTATATTTTTTATATATACCTATATAGTGATGTAAGCTAATTAGTTTATGTAAGCTAAATCATTTTAGTTGTAAAAAGTTTTTATAAGCAAAAAATTTCATATTTTAATTTCTAGTTTTAATTTATTTGTTATCAAATATACAATAGTATGTAAATATTTATTTTAATAAAATTTATTTTGTCTCTCTTTACAGGTAAGTTTCCGACGAACATGGTTTTACTGCTATCCATGGTTGCTTAGTTGAAGCGCTCGTTCGTTTATGTTCCGTTAGATGGAAACAACAACACTTACATACTCGGTTGTGTCTAAAATTTTGGTGAGAACAAAATAGAAAAGTTTGTAAATTACCTAAACAAACCACGCTCTCTAAATAATGACCTCAAACTTTGTAGTAAATTCTTTCAGCTATTCAAATCAAATATAACTCCAAATCATTCATGTATACCGGAATTTGAAATAATATGAAATATTTAAGTTTTGCACTTCAATGTTCGCACAATTTGTTAATGAACAACAAGAAAACAAATATGGAAAATTCCAACTTCTTATTAATTAAATACCGGATATTAAATCTGTTGCTCGGTATTGACCAAGTTTAAGCCAAAATATATTTTTAAGTAGCTTTAGTATGTATTTTCGCATTTGTTTTTTTTGACACTTTACTGATTTTTATGCTGTTATTGAAAGAGATTTTCGACAGAGACTTAACTTAATATTGCATAATAACGAAAAGTGCTTTGTTGTTACGTAACAACCGCAGGCAGGTAAAGTACTTTTGAAATCCTGCTTTTATAGCGTATTTATGTTAGACGCGTGATTTTAATTTTTTAAATAATTCTAGATTTAAAAATTGATTATTTAAAAAATTAGTTAAACATGTTTGTCTAATATTTAGTCTAATATAAATAATCTTACGCTCATAAGCTCAAATAAAAGCAAATTTATTTATTAATAAACAATAATACTCTTAGTAGGCATATATTCATATATTTGTATATATATTTGTATATACTATGTTTGTAGATATACTTGTATATCACTAGCGTGTTATTACTTGCTAACAATGCAATAAGTAAGGCAATTAAAAGTGAGTGACCTACACTTTTATACATAAATAACCGCAATTACAACGTTACTTATGTATGAAGGTCTCTATTATCACCTTATTTATATTGTTCAAGTCTAAATATGTACATATGTCTGTCTGTATTTATGTACATTAGCGTCATATATTAATTACTTAATATCTATTATTTGATCAATTTAGCTGCTACAAAAATTTATTATTGTTGTCTTCGAGTAGTGAGTATAGTTTTCTTAATTAAAATTGTTGTTGTATTGTCGAAGTGCCACAGTAATTCACTGCATGACATAGCGAGCGTAACGAACGTATATGTATTTATGTGTATAAGTATGTATAAATGCGATCATGAGTTGATTGATCAGCGTTTAGCTACAATTAAAAAAATTGTTTAACAATTACTTTACGTTGGCGATTTTACTCATACTGCAGGAGAGGGTAAAGAGATATGAAGAAGTAGCGTTATTCTTGCTTTTTAATTATGTAAAAGAAAACTTTGTAAATTTTTGTTTTTTTCTTTTTACTTTAAGTTAAGTTACACTATGTTACGTTATGTCATATTAAGTTAAGATATGCTATGTTACGTTATGTTATATTAAGTTAAGTTATGCTATGCTACGTTATGTTATTAAGTTAAGTTATGTTGCTCTGTTACGTTATGTCATATTAAGTTAAGTTATGTTATGTTACCTTATGTCATATTAATTTAAGTTCCGCTATGTTACGTTATAATAAATTATGTTATGTTACGTTACGTTATGTTAAGTTTTGTTCCGTTGTTCATTGCAGATTTTATCAGATTTGTATTTTTAATTCAACACTTTAATTTTTTAACCAAGAGTTGTTTAATTTTTTGTTGTTTAATTTTTTGTTTTTTAATTTTTTATATGTTTGTTAAAAAAATATACATATATGTTTATATGCATGTACAAGTATATTCTTCAGCATATTATCATATAATATATCACTGCAAACCCATCACTTATAACGCACACAAGTTACACACACATTCATAAATCACTCTTTATCTTTGTCACAATTTCTTGCGCGTGAAAATCACGTTTAACTGCACTGACCATTCGCAACAATGTAAAAGAGCGCACAGCAAACAAGTTGATGAAAAAAAAAGAGATTTCTTTGAAAATTTCATAATATCTGCGTTGACTCGCGCCGTGTGTTGCCTGTGTAAATACGCGAATATTTTCTAATTTTTGCCGTTATTTAATCTTGCGCCAGCGAGCTGTCAAGCATGTTTCGCTCATCTGATCAGGTAAAATACACAACCTTGCCAAAAAACAGAAAAAAACATTGAAATATAAATTCAAACAAAATTGAAAAAGAAATTACAAAAAGCGGGGAGACGAGCCCCGAGCCAACAGGTTTGTTGCGTTGGCAATACAATCAGCTGTTTTCGGTTCTTTTCATATTTTTATTTTTAATTTTATGGTTGCCAAACATTGTCTTAGTGATTTTGGCACACAATTAATCCCGAAGTTGAATGCACTTGGTATGAGTTTTTGTAATTTTTGTTGTTGGCATGCATGTTTGAAACTTGCGTTTGGCTTTTTAGGTGGTTTTTGTGTTTGAAATATACTGCTTTGTATATATTTAGCGTCGATAATCTTCTTTAATTTGTTATTTATTGATTTTTATTTCTTTCATTCTGGTATTCCAATATAAAATGTAAGATGTTTAAATATTTGTATTAATATCAACTTTATTAACTTAGCGATATACATACTTTAAATATGTTTAAGGTAAATTTCGCTTTGATTTTATACTCTTACAACATGTATAATAGAAAATAATAGTTTTGTACACGTAACGTTTTTTCTAATCGTTACAAAGTGGTCGTGGTCCCGCCCTCTAATAAGTTTAATGTCCATATCTACCAAACCACTTAAGCTAAATAAATCTATCAAACTTGCTAATAGCAAATCTTTTTAGCATCCTCTTCGAAAGTGTAGAAATAATTGAAATCGGATTATAATTCCGCCCACTTCCCATATAACGGTTATGTTGAAAACTACTAAAAGTACGTTAACTCAATAAATAGAAGTATCAGACACACTAAATTTTGCGCCCGGATGATATAAAAAAGCATTATAAGAGCCAGTATCAAAATTTTTAATAGGCGTGCACTGCCCATATTTAGATGAAAACCCATAACTCGGGAAATGCTCGACCAATGTCGTCCGAATTCGGTACATTACTTTATCCTAACATTGCTATTTTACGGTGCATTTGATCCACTTTCCAGTATGCAAATCAAGCACCAAAGAATGTATCGGAATAAAACTTTGCACGAATAGTGCCTTTAATGTGCGCCACCTTATTACCAAAAATCGGACTAAAACTATTCAAGCTCCCAGATATCGAATGTGTGGATCCCACTTCCTACAGCGAACATTTTATCCTATAGGTCAATATGTGAAATATATAATTGAAATTCGGAAGTGTTGCAAGAGTATGAAATTTTCGGTTACGCGCGAATTTACTTCTTAGTTTTTAATTTTTATTTTAAAGAGTTTAATTTACATTATTTTAGTTTATTGCTGGTTTAAGCGATTTATAATGAGTTTTCACATCAATGCTGATCACAAAACTTATCAGACCTTAGCCCCACTACTTAATTGTTATATATCTGGCAGTTATAATTTTTACTTTTCTTTAATATTTCGATTTTCACGCGATCTCTGACGGCGCAAAAACAAGTTGCTCCACTGCTGCAGTGATTCCGGTCTTCTGTTCTACGGTCGAAAGAAAATTAGAAATCGACAAGTGACGGCGTTGTTGAACTCTACCCAAATTTAGTCGTTTGTGGCCTGCTAAAATTCGATTTTTGATCATATTATATAATGTTATTTCGAGAAAACGCTTTAAAGATAAACTGATTAGGCTGTTTGAACTGAGCGGTTACATTTTAGAAGGCTGTAACTGCAAAACTATTTGAGATATCAATATTAATATTTGATATGTTATTTTTAAAGTTACAAAATATTGAAATATGAAGAAAACATTAATATTTTTTTTAAGTATTACGCTACGTGTGTCCCTTAATTTGTTAATTATATTATTTTGAACTAGTTTTACTGAATCAATTAAATACAAAAAATGTCATGTCATTTATAAAAATTGCCTATACTTTAATTCTAAAACAAACAATAACAAATCTTGAGTCAAAAGTTCAACTTAACACTACATCATAGTTGATTACTCAGCTGACCAACTGGTAATTATTGAGCTGCAATTCCACTTAATTAAGGTGTATTACTGTTTGCTTTGTAATTACTATAAATACTAACTATAGAGCAACTAGTTATTTAATTTCAAAGTTATTAACGTTTTGTAAGCATAGTTTCATTCAAGCACATATGATTGATGGGCGTTAAAATCGGATGGCATCGCTATAACAATGCCTTGTATTAAACCAATTACTTTGAGTTGAGCACGCCCAAGATTACTTTTAGTATAACAGTGTGTTTAGTGTATTTACCGCAACTTTGTGCAACAATCGATTGATGATTGATTAGCCGATTATTGCTGCCTTAGAAGTTAGCTGCTTACTTATTACATATTTTTATTGGCACTTCCATGTTATAATATTACATTTGACAAGTTGTCAGCGCCTTAAATTTATTAATTTATTTGTTCTTCAATCATCTGTCATTCTTTGACGATTGCCCACGTAGCGCTTGAAACCAGCGCCTCGCATCACAGACATAACCAAAATGCATTATTTGTTATATCATTTGTCAAGTAACCAGATTTTGACACTTATGACATAACGGTGTGTGTGTGTGTGCGTTGGAGTGAGTTGTTTGAGGCACACTTTGGCGCTGCGGTGTAACGCACAGAAATGTGGTTGATAAGCGTGTGTGTGTGCGGCTGATGCCTTTATTTGTTTGAGTTAAAAGAAAAAGATATTTCTTGTAAAAGATCTCCTCTTCACATATGGCTTGTGAATAATAATGCTCGTGCGTGCGTGCGCTGGCTGAGATGTGGACGCTGATAAGGCTCCGCCGCACAATAAACAGCTCTTGTCAGCACGTGCATTTGTAATCGCATTTTTGGAATCACTTTTGATGCGAATTGTTGCTGTTTTTGAAAGTTCTTTGTTTGATATGAAGCTTTTCGGTTTTGTTTCCTTTTGACAGATGCTGAATTTGGTGGTGTGTTTTCTTTGTTTTATGGCACGACTGGTTTAGTTACACAAGTTTTAATTTATTTAAGAATTTTCGTATAATATTATATTTGCCGTAAGTGAGCGTAAATTCATGCATATGCCATGTTTACAAAATGTCAAAAAAAAAAATTAATTCTGATTATTTTTAAAATATCACAAAATTCTCAAATTTTAATTCAAATTTTTTTTCTAAATATTTAAAGCAAATGTTTTCAAAAATCACAAAGTTTTTAGATTCTAATTCAAATTTTTTTTCCTAAATTTTTTAAAACAAATGTTTTTGTAAATCCCGCATTTCTTTGAGACATTAGATACTTTGAAAAGATTTTTTGGTTTTCATAAATACTCTTTTTTATCAGACGTTAAAAGCATCTGATAAATAATATTTATTTAATAATTTCTAAAATAATGTTAAATAATATTAATAATTAAAGTTTATAAAGTACATTTTAGTACATAAAAAGAACTTAAAAATTAATATGTATTACTTTTTTGGGCAGCCCTTTTCCCTTTTTAGGCAAAATATAAGTAATCCCGCAATTTTATTGCGAGATCGACCTGAAACTACGCACATGTCCTTTTCTACTCAAGAAGCTGCTCTTTTGTCGAAACCGCCGATATCGGACCACTATAGGCTATAGCTGTCATACAAACTGATCGATCAAAAACAAGTCTCAGTACGGAAAACTTTTTTATTTGGCGTGGTATCTTCACGAAATTTGGCATGGGTTATTGTCCGAAACAATACTACAATCTCCGGATATATTGTTTAGATCGGATCAATATAGCATATGACTGCCATACAGATTGAACAATCAAATTCAAGTTCTTGTAAAGAAAACTCTTTTATTTGAAGAGATATCTTCACGTAATGAGCACGAATTATTGCCTTAGGCAATGTTAAAATCGCCGAATAAATTGTTACAATCTGACCACGATAGCATATAGCTGTCATTATACCCTGAACAGAGTTTATTGAATTTGCCACGAAGTTTCTAACACTCGGAAGGAAACGTCAGAGACCCTATAAAATATATACATTTATAAATGATCATCAGGATGAGCTGAGTTGGTTTAGCCATGTTCCTCTGTCTGTCAGTCTGTCTGTATATACGCGAACTAGTCTCTTAGTTTTTGAGATATCGATCTTTAATTTAGCATATAACCTTTTCTTCTCAATCAAGTTCTTGCATGAAAAACTTTTTCATTTGACGAGATAGCTTAATGAAATTTGAAACGAATTTTAATCTGAAGCAGTCGTGGAATCTCAGAAGAAATTACTCAGATCGAATCACTACAGCATATTGCTCTCATACAAGCTGAATAATCGGAATTAAGTTCTTCTAAGTAACATTTTTTCTTGTTTTAACTGTTTTTTATACAAATCTTGCAATAAAATACTGAATATTAAATTTTCAACGAAAATAACTGTATATTTAGAAAACAGTTTCATTTGGCTATTGCACATGACGTCATGAGCATATAATATGGTAAATAAAAGATATCATAATAAATTCATATTAAATAAAAAATATCAGCAAAGTTTAGAAGCCTAAATAATTGTGGAAAAATCCAATCCAATAATATTACAATTTAGTTTTTAATTTTTAAAACTTTTATAACAGCATTTGTTGCAATTCTTTTTCGCAAATGCTCGTTAGTGCAACACCAATGAGCTTAAGACCACTATAACCATATGTTAAACTAGTTAGCCAAGTTAGTAACGTGCCAACAAATTAACTTAACAACATTGCTAGCAGATATGCTGGCTTTTAGAGCGCAGCAAATGGGTTTAGCACCGATTCTTTTTCCCAAAAACCGCAAATTTTCGACACGCCACACTCTTGACTCTTACAAAAATCTGCCATACTCATATTGTATACAATTAAATATAAATCTTGCTGGCAACGCGTGCACAAATATGCTTCAAAAATGCAAAACAAAAAGCCACGAGTGCACTTTTCGCAAACGCAGTCAAAAAAAAAAACAACAGCAAAGACAATGCAAATTGAATAATATGCCACAAGTCAAGCGTGCAGCCTTCTCGTACCACCATAGTGTACATGACTACTACCACTCATATATTGTGCTACACTTGTGGGTTTATAAAGTCAACGTTTTTGGTGAAATACCACCTGCTGCTGACGCCCGACGACTAACGGTCGCGGCTGGTTGCCTGAGTACGTAAATGAGTGGTCGACGAACTGTTGCGGCATAAGCCTTTTCATAGCTTTATCACTACTTAAGTGTAGCGCCTTGTTGTGGTTGTTGTTATATTAACGTTTTTTAAGCTGTTTGTTGTGAATGTATTTAATTTGTCACGTGCCGCCGCGTATCTGCAAATGCGCGCTTGGCTACATTACAGTTTAAAATTAATTTGCATATGCAGAAATGCATTTGTGGGTGTGTGTGTGGTGACTATGAGCGCGCCGCTGAACTGCATGCGAACCGCCATTGGTGTCGTTGCCAGCAATTAAATTGAATTGTCCCCGCGCACATACATATGTGCACACCAACACAAACAGGAATGCATGCATTGAAGGAAGCTCAGCGCAAAACTCCCCCACAAGCACACACACACACACACATATATATATATAATGCTTTTATGGTTTATGCTCTTTAGCAACGCCCACATAACAACAAAACATAATAACGGTGGTGGTGTTGGTAGCAGCAGCAACAACAACAACTTGGCCGTATCTGCCACCATCGCTGTAGTGCCATTGTGGCAACAAAGTAAACAACAATAACAGCAACAGCAATAACTAAACGAACATCAATACACTCAAGTCGAAACAGCCAACCGTGAAGCGAGCAACAAACAACAACAAACTACAGCAAAAACAACAATAACAAAAAATAACAATACACACTACCTGCCGCAGCAGCAGCAGCAGACATAGCCACAACCACAACCCCAGCTACAGCCTCGGCCCCAAACACAGTCACAGTCAGAGCAGCATTAACAGTTACAAAAACAAACACAATGGCTCTCAAGTGCTTTGTAGTGCTACAAACAGCCGACATTATAGAGTCTCAGTAGCGCCAACAGCAAGTCGGCAATCCGACAAGCTGCCAACCTGACAAGCTTTTGCCATCCGTCCAATGAGCACCGAACGCCATGAACGAATGAACCAACCAAAACAAAGCCATTTATTCTGCCATTCATGCTGCCATTTTCCCTACGACTGCCCCCGATGCGCCTCTCCCGCACGAACGTTGGCAAAACAAACGAAAGGGCGCTGCATACTTATGCTCCGTCTGTTGGTATTGTGTGAAATCGGCACAGCCCACCAAACATCTAACTCACACACATACACATACACAAGCACACACCTTTCGTAGCAGTTTCTTTGCGGTGCGCTCCATGCCGCACACCATTGTAGCATCCTACAAGCTGCTTTATGCAGCACGCTCTCCCAACGTTACGAACACACGAACACAACTATGCTCAGCAACATACCTATTATTGTGCATGCTTATTGTTATTGCTGTTATTGTTGTTCGTTCCGCCTGCTCTATTGTACTCAAAGCTCCACCGAATTGTTCTGCCACAGGCATCCCTCGGATGCGACAGGATTCTGTGATATGTGCCTTTAGATGTGTGAGTTTGAGTGTGAGTGCATTTGTATTTGTTATGTTTGCACTCAAGCTTCCGAAATCGTCAACTACGGCGAGTGTGAGTCGGAGTAAGAGCGCGTGTGAGTGAGTGCGAGTTTGAGTCGGCCAACATTTGAGCATTATGCCGTTGCAGTGCAGCGGAGTGGAGTGGAGTGGAGGAGAGTGGAGTGGAACGGTGAGCGTCGTGGCGTTCGTTGCATAATAATGGCAGCAATTTTCCTGTCTATCTATCTATTTGCCTGTGTCTCTTCGTCTCCACTTCGTATGTGCTCCAGTTTGTATGTCTGCCAGCCATGCTCTCTCAGCGCTGGCTCTTTATCCTTATGAGTATTGTTATTGTTATTGTTATAACTGAATGTTATGTGCAATTACATTTGTTATTGCTATTGTTATTGTTATTTGGTGTAGCATTATTTGCTCGTTATTTTGACTGCTTTTCATTCGGTTGTTGATCGTAGTAAGCTCGTCTTCACGCGTTGCGCCTCCTCTCACACTCCCCTGCACACATTCTGTTCGATGGCGCATTTTCAACTGTAATTGTAATTGTGATTGTAACTGTAATTGCCACATGCCGTTTCTGGTATACTATTCAGCTTGCTCTTCGACGCGGAAGAATTTAGTGGCACGAAGCGACGACGGTTGTCGACGGCTGTCGAGCAATGACATCCTTCCTTAGTGCGGGGCGGTGGGGTGCGGTGTGGGGCAGGCGTGAGCAATGGCGGAAAAATCGCTTGTTTGTTTGTATGTACTTCCCCGGACAATGCATAAATAATATGTTTGTAAGCGTGTTGAAAGCTCTCGAAATATGTTTGTTTTTTCGTTGTCCTTTTCCTTTCATCAATTCTCGTGGGACAATGTCACATGAAAAGCAAATTTTGTTTTGTTTAAGTTATGGAAACGTATAATATACACAACTAATACGATTATTTTGTAATTGTTGTTGTTGTGTGTGCATGTTGCTATTGCTGTAGCTGCTATTTAATAAGCCGTTTAGCAGCAGGCAAATAGCTAGCTGACTAGCAACCCTTCAAAGCGTATCAAATCCCAATGTAATTTCTAAAAGTTTGATTGTTGAGGTTTGTACTTCAGTGAGGTGTGCTTGCTCTTTTGAACGCATACACCCATATATACATAGAAGCACACATAAATACATACACATACATAGTACTTATATGTATGCGAATCCGAATATATTTCACGCTTCAGTCAATATTTGTTATTATTTATTCATTCTTATTTGCCAAAGAGTCGTCCGTTTTTTCTCAAAGCCAATAAAATCGACAAAGTTCTGTGTGAAGAATGCAAATATTTGTTTGAAAATTTCAATTTCACATTGCATTTACTTAATTAAACAATTGATATATGGTTGCAAATGACAAAAAGTCAGCATGGCCGCACCACAGTTGAACTTTTTTCATTGATTTTTAGCTATCAAATAGCTTTTTGATTATTTTTGTTGGTGTTGGCAACGCTGAACGCATATTTTTCATTTCCAGGCTAAGTTAAATAATTTAAGTTTATACATACATACATATATACTTAAATCTATATGAAGCCTTTCTGCTATGAACACTATTACAATTGTGTAATGATTATATTATTGATACTGCTGTTGTTGGCAGCTCTATATATTTTGTTTTTAAATTTACTCCAATTTTTTTTATATACATATATGGTATATACATACATATATAATATATGTAGATATATACAGGTTGCTTGAAAAGTTTCTGCGCTCGAAATAAAAAAATACTGTTTTTGGTACGAAATATACATTTGTTTATTCAATATAATCTCCCTTAACTTCAATACACTTATTCCAATGATCCTCCAATAATTTTATGCCATCCCTATAATGACTTTCCTGAAGCTCTGCAAAATACCCGTCTACGGCTGTGTTAGCTTCTTCATTCGACGAAAAACGCTTTCCACGAAGTAATTGTTTCAGGTTTCTGAAGACGTAGTATTCGCTTCAGCAATTCGTACTTTAATTCGTTGAATTTTGTCATTGTTAATAGAACTTTGTGTGCAGGTGCATTGTCTTAATTAAAAATGTTTTTTGTGCTGCACACCAGGTCTTTTCTCACAAATTTTTTCATCCAGTTGATCCAAAAGTCTGCAATAATATTCAAAGTTGATTGTTTTACCTTTCTGCAGATAATCAATGAACAAAATTCCTTTTGCATACCAAAAAACTGATGTCATAGCAACCTTCTGTGTTGATCGTTGTGACTTCACCTGCTTTGGAGCTGGACAACCAGTTTCTGTTCACTATAAACGTTTTTGTTTCAATTTAGGATCATGGTGGTAGATCCAAGTCTCATCCATAGTTGTAAAGCGAAGCAAGAAATCTATTTTATTCTGCTTAAAATGCTCCAAATTATGTTGAGACATTTTTTTCAATCCAGTTTTTGTTGAATTGTTAACGTGTGCGGCACTAACTTTCCGAACAGCTTTTTCATATGTAATTCTCCATGTAAATGATGAAGTACTCGTTCGTCTGAGATGCCTATGGCATAAGCAATATTTCACGCTTACTCAAACTTGAAACTACACTAACAATATTATGAACATGCTCAATGATTTCTGGTGTGGTTGTGGTTTTTGGTGGTTCTTCGCGTGTATCGTCTTCAAGTCTAATACGACCACGTTTAAATTCACCGGCCCAAAATTCAACAATGCGGTTTGAAGTTGAGGACTTCTTATACACCTCTAACAATTGTTCATTCCTTTGCTTTAAAACCTTACAAAACAAAGACTCTAATCACTGCTTGATATTCAATTTTTTCATTATTAAAAAAATACTCTGACACGTCAACTTCAAATGGCGTGTAAACAAAGAATTAATTGACGGAATGACTTGTAACTTTGCATATGTTTTCCCGAAAGATATACGAACTTGAAAAAAAAAATTATTTGGAGCTAGTAGTGTGCTTTTTCTTGGTGAGAGCAGACACTTTTCTTAATTTATTTTATTTATTAAAATTAAAATTTATATATTTATTGATTAATAATTGTTATTTAAATGTGTTGATAATTTACGTATATTTTATAAAATAATCTACATGTGTTTTTCCGGCTTATCAGGTTAATGCCAGTAGATCATGCAGATCAGTTATATGATCTAACCTAGCCTAACTATATGTACATATATAAAACATAACTGGATTAAGATTTTATTGGTCGCAAATAAAAAACAATTGCAAAGTGGGTGTTCAACTTAGCACATAGCCTTCAAAATAAATATTTTGGCAGCAAAAAAGTAGGGAAACCAGCTACTTGTTGGAGATGGAACGTTAAACTGCTTTCTCCTGATTCAATTGTATAAATCCTTTTTACAAAGTAGGCATAAAAAGACCTGATTATATGTAAACCTCAAAATCATTTAATTCGATTCTCTATCAAAACAAAATCAATGGAGAGAAGCTAAAAATACCTATTAAAGAGCATAGTGTAAAATGGAAAAAATCGACTTTTTTCATATTTCGATAGGTTATACCTTTAAATATAGCATGCAAATATTTTTAATTCATATCTTAATTAGTTTTTGAGTTACAGTCTTCTAAAATGTAGTCGCTCAGTTCAATTAGCTCCAACAGCTTATCTTTAAATGTGTTTTTCTCGAAACTTCAGCTTTCAAATTTGCTTTAATGATTACACGGAGAATTTTTTCTGCATGCTCTATGTATAGTCTCCATACCAGTTGTTTAATATCTTCAGTTTTTGGTTTTGGCCGTTATATAAGGTGCCAATTATCATCATCGACTCGCAGCAAAAAATTAAAGCGAAATTCAAAATTATTTAAGAAAAATATTTGCCAAAAATAAAACAAACGTTTTAACATATTTTTCTGGTGTTCAAAATTAGTCTTGTGCAAAAACGCTCTGCATTAAATACTTTAGATTTATTGCAACATCCGGTTCGTATATTTATTTACTTTTATTATACGAAATATTATATATATTTTTTGCAAGAATATATTTTTAATGCTGCTACATCATTTTTGTCAATTTCCATATCATTGTTTTCAATGCCACTTTTTCCTCTAAAAAAAAAAATTGCGAAAATAATCTCACAACACCAATGTTTTTTTTGGACAAATATTTACCTTAGAGTCCTTAAGTCTCTCGCTCTCAACCACGATTTTATTAATCCCTTGCGCATTGGCCAGCTCGGCGCTCAGCTGTGTTTGCTCATTTTAACCGCTACTTTCTTATTTATTTAAATGCTTTATTTATAATCCGTCTGCACAACACCCTATGCTTTGTGTTGTCTTGCAATTCGTTTACAATGAAAATCGTGATTCTATTGCGTGCCTTACAATTGCAATTTTTCTTTTCAACTTTTGTCAATGCAAATTTTTCGTCACAAAGCAAAGCAATGCAATATTGTCACAAAGATTTGCAACCCTGACAAAGTTTTCATATCATTTTCAATTGTTAAGCACAGTCGCCTTTTCAAACATTCTTCATTCTTCAATTCTTATTATTATTTCCACCTAATGCCGTGCCCCAACTGAGTTTGACCTGCGGCAGAATTTGAATTTTCCGCTATTTATTCCCCTGAGTAGAGCGCTGCAGTTGGCGAAAGTTTTATAAATTTGTTATTTTTTCAAATCCTTTGCGTATTGTATCGTATCGAACAGTTATTCGCGCGCAGTTCTGTGATTCTAATCCGCACATTTTTTTTTTTATTAAATTAATATTTTTTTTCGTTTCTGATGGCAACGTCACCCCTAACATGTTAAAAGTAAATTTTATACTTCCAATGTTCTTTTTCTAACACCACAGTAAGAGTGCGCACATCCTCTTTCTAAACACTACAGCATTGATTAATAATCGATTATCGCACTCATCGATAATAACGCCTCGACTCACTTCAGTAAGCTGTCAGCGTTCTCTGAGACACACCGAAAAGTAAACAATGACGCTGCATTATTGCTTATTACCTTTTTTGTCGCGAGTTTATGCTGTTAAATAAATAAAAATCTGCACGGTTCAGCGACAATAACAACAACGCAAAGGTTTATTATTTGAAAAAATATTATTACAGCCTTTAACAATTGCTGGATTCCTTTTAGAAACTTCTATACAAATTTATCCTATTAAAAATGCATTCGAGCGACCGCAGGCCTATTGTTATCGCGCCATTGTGATCCAGGCTCTTGAAGACATGCAAGGATATTTGCACAAATCCGTGTATATATAAAGGCACTTAGAGATTTTTTCTTATGCTAAACTCATTAAT
Organism: Bactrocera oleae; assembly: GCF_042242935.1. NCBI lineage: Eukaryota > Metazoa > Arthropoda > Insecta > Diptera > Tephritidae > Bactrocera > Bactrocera oleae. Next base: position 19,146,491 of record NC_091536.1, on the reverse strand, counting down.
TTTTTTCATTGTACTCTTCTTTTATATATTTTAGCTCCATTCAATTTATTTCTTACGCATAGTAGCTTGTTAGATACTGGTGTATACTCATCGAGCGTGTTGCGCACCCGAAGTTCTTTGAAATCAATTTCAAATAGAATAGCATACAATTGAATGAAATCAATTTCAATAAGTCTTTCTACTCGCATTTAGGTTCCTGGCATTATTATTGCTTTGCCGGTTCCTTTATACGCCGAAGTGCCGCAGTAGTGCAAACAACCCTCGGCCATTATTTAACACCTGTTTCAATAAGCATCACCCTTTATTTATTGAGAACATGCTGTTCTCCAAACCTCTGTTCAGGCCAGAATGCTGTGGTTGCAGACAACACCTAAACTAAGGGCTTCCTACGTGCATTGGTATATTACATACCCGTTATAAAGTAATAATATGATACAATTGCGTTCGCTGTCAGCTGTCACCTCCTCGCGCTCTTACCGTTGTTCTCTGCACAAACCGCGTTCCACAACTGGGTTGCCATTATTATTGCTTTTACAACCTTTGTCATTTTGGCAAGTCTAAGCTTTAATCCTGCGAAGACATACATATAATTTTCTATTGTTTATAACAAACCTTTGTTTTTGTCATCTGATTTCGTTTAACAACCATGCCTCCATGTTGCCTAGGTGTTAATCCCTTGTCGTAATCTCTGGTTACACAATTTTTTTTTGCTTTGTTTCAATATGAAGCAGTTATTTTGTATAGCATTCGATCACGCTGTGTAATCCTTTAAGTAGCCACGTCCTCTCGACTTGACTCGGTTCGGTTTGCCACGCCCAGGCTGCGTAATTACTTGTGTTTTGTTTGGAACTTCTCTGTGCGAGTGTTTGTGTCCATTTTAGCGCGGTTTCCTTGGCGTTTCTTGCACATTATTGGTTCCTGAAGAGTTTGCGCAAATTTTTTCGAAGGCAAGTAGCATTATTGTGTGGTTGATTTAATGCTTTGTGCTGCAGATTATCTCCTAGTTGCATTAATAACCATGAAAGTTCGTTTAATGTACATGGAATTATGTATTTATGTTGATGGACAGGTGGCCTGATGGGCTTAGATGGCGCTAATGATGTAGAAGAAAGAAGTTTCAGCGCAGATTATTTTATCGCTAATGTTTGGGATTAGTGTTCGATATTATATTCATATATATCTTAAGTTAATATGTTACGCATCAACAACGCGTGTGCGAATGAAGTGTACAGGTAAATATCAACAGAATAGCACAAAAATTGATTGTAAGCAACATGGCATTTCTCTTCTCTTTATAGCGTCTTATAGATCATATATTTAGTTGCTGTTTGAAGTAACTTTGCAACATACTTGTGTTAAAAGAATTAAAATGTCAGTACAAGCATTATCTAATGATTTTTGTGGTGTGGTCGCAAATATTCACGAGAAACTTTTATTTAAGACTAGAACTACGAACATTTATTATATACGCTATTTCAAATAGCTCTCTCTCTCTCTCTCTCTCTGAAAATTAGAAGCGGAAGAACAAAATAATCTATAATATTATTCTATGCATCAATTTAATAAAAATCATGACATTATTGTAAAATATTTAATAGGAATAAAGAGGTAATGGTATAAATAAATGATGCTACCGGTCATTTAGACCGGTTCGTAGTTCTAGTGTAAAATCTGTTTTCTGATATTCACTCAACATTATGGGTTGCCTTTTAGGCAAAAATCGGGCACTTTGCAGAAATTATTTCTGTGTTTTGAGCAATTTTTTCAAGTTTTCTAACTGTATGTTGATTGAAAATTATAACAATTGCCAACTAAGTATGTAAATAAAAATAAGTCTGTCTCTCTATAAGCTAAAATGTTGAAAGCGACTACCAATGAGAAATATTTAGTTTATAAAAGCGTGTACAAAATTCTTGATAAAAAATATGTAATGAAATAATTACGGTATGTAGTACTTTAATCCTATTCAAAACAGGGTTGTCAACTATATAAACATCTAAAGCAAAACCATTGCATTTGTTGTGCCAGCTTTAAACCATTCAGACCTTAAGCGCCTCCTAAAATCAGTGCTACCTTGAAAATAATTAACTCATAAACCCTTGTAATTTGCCACGCCAAATAAACGATACAAATAAACACTATGTCATATTTACATAACCTATAAACTCTTCACTATAAACTTAATTACATGGTTTCCAACACTTTTGCGCCAGCTAAACAAATATTTTGGTATAATTTGAAATCAGATGCTTCGCAGCAGTCACGTCAAGAGGCAAGAGCACGTGTTCTCTAAATTTAAAAAGCCGTTAAGCAAATAAAAAAAATTTATATGTTTGCGTTAAGCACTAAAACCATGAATACTAATACGAAAAGCGCAACTAAATAGTCTAATCAAAATCAGTTTATTTTTCTTTTTTGCCGTTGTTTTGAGTGCAAGCGATTATCCGTTAGTTGCATTGCAGCTGTAAAAACACAGAACAACCACCGACAGCAGCAAGTTCAACTGCTATAAATGCTTTAGAACGCCATGCAGACGGCTTAGTGCCGTAATTAGTTTTTTACCAACAATTTTTTTTATTATTTTAGTTATTATTTTTTGTATGTCTACTATAAGTTTAGTGGTATTACTCGTTTTTGGCGCAGAAATTTGAAGATTTACATACTTATGTATCGGTGTTTGTAATAGGCGCTGACACGCCATTGCTAGCTGTTTAGTCAATCTACTACTTCCCACTTGTGGTGTGCATCTTGATTTTAACCGACAAATGCTTATGAATTAAAAAAAAATCGATTTTTTTTTCTACTATATCGAATGTACAATACATATCGAATGTAAATATAGTTGAAAATATTCTCCGAAAGTTTGAAGTTGATTTCATAATTTCATAACGCGTTTTTTTTTTCGAAGCGCTATATGCGGAGTTTGTGAAGAAAATATCTCCGAAACGACTGAATCGATCGGCTTCAAATTTCCGCGCTACTTTCTTAGATATATTAGTTTATTAGATATCAGGTAATGACCACAGGAATAAGATTTTTAATAATAATTTTTGTGGTGTAAATTTTTTTCAATAAAAAATAATTTTTGTGAAGCCGCTATTTTGTCAAAAATAGAAATTTTGACTAGTACCTTAATTTTTAACTGCTTTTATCTATTGTAATAATAATTTTTGTTTTTTGTTTTGAAGTTGAAATAATTTTAAGCAGAAAAAGACTTACTGACTGACTTTTGTTCGGAGGTGCTCCGGGAGATCAGCTACGGTATCAAGGGAAATTAAAAATTTTCAAAATACATCATCACTTATTAAAGTACATTGTATGTAATTGCAAATTATTCTTACTTCTTTATTAAAAAAAATGCCTTTTCAAGAAAAAATTTCTCGAAAAACGGCGTTTTTTCTGATTTGCAAGTTGATATGACAGCTTACAGCCGCCTCTTAACGCCTAATGGATTCTATGAAGCTTTTCGCCTGTCAGTCGTGCACTTTTAAGTTATGTTTGTCTATATAAAGAATGCATGTACTTACATATGTGTGCCGTTAGCCTCATTATAACGTTTTCATTGACTCGAAAATGCAAATTTTAAATGCTCTTTTCAACACTTGATTTTCTTTTTTTATTCCCCTTTTTCGGACTAATTTGACGTTTGCTCTATTAGTGTTATTTGGGTTTTGTGAATTTTCCTCTACACTATTCTGTTCATTTTCAGTGTGCAAACTTTCGCCTGCAAACGAGTACATGTCCTCTTTCAAAGTCAATTAAAGCATGGCGAGAAAGATTGTCGTTTTTAATTAAGCGCTCGACTGCCTGAACTCAACAGAAGAGTAGATTAACATAAGTACATATCTACATATGTGCGTGATGTACATACATAAGTGTGTTTGTATGTATGTCAGTACACATATATCGTTAACCATTTCCTTGATTGGGGCTAGTTAAAAACCCTTTAATTACATATATCATTATCGCATGGCACATGTATATGCACAATACACTCACACAGCCTATCACAGCGCAATCTCCACTTCAAAAAGTTTTACTTTCTCTACTTTTTTTACTACTTATTGTTGGCATTGTTTTTTTTTTTGACATTTAAATATAGATGTGTAGTTGTGTGGGTGTAATGTTGCTTTCAAAGTGCTTTACTCCATTTAATTGTCGACTATTGTTTGTACTCAAATACATTTTGTTTGTTTCATTATCTATGTTTTGTTATCGCTGATCCTTCAACAAAACAATCAACCCACCAAACAACCATCCATTCAACCATACATCCATCCATGCGACCATCCAGTTATCCAGCCCGCCATTCAGTTAGTCATCCAGAGCCAGCCAACCAACCAACCACTCATATGTTGCCGCTTTTATTTTTAATTGTTGTTGCTGTTGTTTATAATTTCCTGCCACCTCCACTTGCGCTCAACTACATCATCCTAGTCTATTTTGTATGCTATGTAAACCGCCTCCTTTGAACTTGCAACGCTTTGTATTTATTTGTATTGTTTATTTCCGCATTGGCAACGCTTGCTGCTTTGCCTTTTGCAAGCGAACGCTGGTCGAAACGTGCACTTCTTCGTCCTTGGCACACTCGACTTGCAAATTTATGTATTTCCTGTTATGCCTTGGATCCCGATTTGAGGCTTTTATCCAGCCTTCCTGCTTGTCCGGCCGACTGCCAGCCAGCCATATTGTCCTTTTTGACTCAACTCAGCCGCACACATTGAAACAAACAAGGTGTGTGTGTGTAAATGTATTCGTTTCTCTGTTTGTGTGTGTGTTTGCTGCTGGGCAATTTGTCTGGTTGTTTTGTGTTTTATTATTTGCTTTTGTTTGCAATGGGTGTTGCTTGTTTTGCATCACTGGCCAAGCTCATTCGTTTGCGCGCTGTCCCGCTCACTCACTTGCTCACCGTTTCTTTCACTCTTGTTTATTTGCTCTCACGCGCTGCTGCATTTTCTCTGTAGGTATGTATATATTTATGTGTGTGTGTGTGCTTGCGGCCTTTTAGCCATGTTCGCGTTTTCTTTCTCTCTGCACTTCTATTTTGTACTCACTTCCTTGCCGCGCCGCCTCTTTTTGACACAACCATTGTATCTATTGTTGGCTGTGTTGTGCAGTGCCATTGTATTTGCATTCTTCATTTTTTTGCTGCCAAGTTGATGTTGTTGTCGTCTTTTGGCCCAGGCTAGATTGTGCGGATTTTCGCTACTTTGCTCCACATATATACATACTTACCACTCGCCAAATTATTATTATTATTGTAATTACTGTGCCATTGTGCCGTTATATTGCTCCCAGCATGCGCCAGTGTTGGAAAAGCACGCACAATTGAATAATTTTCCGAGTTTTCTAAAGCTCCACATCCACATATTAGCGCAACATATGTACTTATAATATACTCGTACAATACATATTTTATTTAGCTTAGTTATTTGCTATTATTCTGATTTGAACTTTCATCATTTCATTGAATGAATGTTGCTTAATTTCTTTTCTCTCATCTAGAGTCCTATTGTTGCTCCCAAAAACGTGGCTACCGTCCAATCTATTGTTGAATATAATAATCTATTCTTTTCAATTGCTATACAAATTACTTTGTTGTTTGAAGTCCTTTGTATTGTGTCTCCAAAGTCGGTATCCTAACTCATACCAATTATCCCAAAACAAAAGCAGGCGTAATATACAAAGAGCGTCTGGCCAGATTTGACTCCTCCTCTTACAGAAATGTAGCTTCTATGAGTCAGAATGCTGTTAACTTCCTTACAGTAAGTTAGTTTATATTTAGATCTTGTTATTAGTCTTTTTACTAAGGTTATGATTCTGAAATAACTCTCAAATACTGTTTTACGAAGTCTAGAAAACATTAATGAACTTACTGATTTGGCTAGAAAAGAATTTTTTGACTTACAATCAATCACACAATTGAGACTGTTTCTCTATTTGGAAACGTCATCCAAGCTAAATAAATTTATTTGAAAAGTAGGCGACTTTGTTTTGGATTTGGATTTTTCATAGCGATATTTACAACACTAAAAATTCTTATACAATTTCACTACTTAATTATCGAAAAGTCAACTCTTTTGTTGAGATCTCAATTCAACTTCGAGAGAAGTATTATGTATATCCTATTCTTCAAGCATCTAAATTTATTTTTTTCTTGAAATTTAACTACTGCAAAGATTGATGTTGTAAGCCGAATATTTTTCATAATTATAATACGTAAATTATACTATTTTTATGCAAATTTATTGTAACTCAATAAATAAAGCTTAATTAAGAGCTGTTGGTTTAATTAAGAGCTGATTTTTTCATTCGTTTTGAAAGAGAATTTACAAACTTGTTTTAAGTTGGCTGCAAATACGCCTCTCACAAAAAGGAACTGTTCTCGGCATACAATGTCAAAACTCCGATTGAATAGTTAACATGAGCTTGCAATCTTTCAAAATATCTCAGAAGTGATCTTTGCAAGTGTGCTCTGGTTTTTATCAAGTCGATCTGTCTTAAAGTATTTGAAGAGGTGAAAGACTTTTAGATGCTTAAAAAGCTTTTAACGATAATATTTACATAACAGTAAAGCTATAAAAATATTTTACTTTAATTTTAAGCCGAGGCCGAAACTAAAAAATTAAAAACATAAAAACAGAAACCAAATAACATCAGGAAATGTTATTAAAAGTTAATTAAAAAGAAATTTTTATATAAATAATTATTATATTTTATATAAAGTAAAATAATATCTAAAAAAAAAATTTATATAAAATTAATTATAATCTTTTATATTAAGCAAAATAAAAAAACGAAATAATTCTTTATTTAAAATAAATTATTAACATTAAATTATATTATTTTTTGAAATTAACTTTTTTTGCAACATATTCATTTATTTTTATTTCAAATAAAAGAGAAAATTTGAAATAATGAAGGGTTTCAGTTTTCATGTCAAAAAATACCTGTCATTTCTCAAAATAGTTACCTTTTCTTAACAAAATTCCTTTTCAATACAATTTTTTTTCGAATAATTTAGTTTTTTTTACGATTTTGTCAAAAATTATCTAACAATTTAAAACTATTACCGTCTACACGAAATTGCTTTAAATTAGCTTGTAACGAATTTAAAATTTACCAACACTGCACAACGCAACACAACCCTTTCGGCATTCAGCAACTTCCACCCTAACCTCAAAGCGAGCATACTCCACAAGCACAATTCAGCTCTGCGCGCTGCCGGCTAACGGCGAGGCATGCCGTACTGCCATGCTACAACCTACAGTCACAATGCAGCAGTTCGTTGTTGTTATTTTCTAACTGTTTTTTGCTCAACAACTTTAGTATGTTATTGTAATTGTTTTATTGTTGCTGATGGTTTTATTATTGCTGTTGATTTTATCACGGTCGCACTGTGAGCTCTTACAATGTCTATTGAGTTGTTGTTGTTATTGTTGTTGTTATTTCCCTTGCTGCATTTGTTATTGTTTTTGTTATCGCAAGCGATTTCTGTTGTTTTTCGTAATTGCTTTTATTGTTGTTTTTATTTTTGTCGTTGTTGTTATATTTGTATTTAGCTTTTGCATTTTCACATTCTGTGTTTTACTTTTATGGCTCGGCACAACAGCTGCTGTTCACTTTTGCCGTTGTTTACTTTCCGAAATGTTTGCATATATATGTATGTGTAAGTGTGTGTTTGTTTTTGTTGTGCCACCTGCATTGGCAGCCCGAGCATGATATGCGCCTGCTGATATGCTACATGTTGCGCTCACTCATTACGACTGTGGTTGTTGCTTATGCTATTGTTGGCGTTGTAGTTAGTGGTAGTTGTTGTTTTATGCATTCCATTGTGTTTCCGCAACATTGTTGCCGGTTGTTGGCTATGTTGCTGCCGGTGCTACTGCTACATGCTGCATATTCTCTCTTCATTCATATGCAAGCGTGCGTGTGTGTGTGTGTGTGCATGTATGTGCATTTTTTTTGTGTTTTTTCGCTTTATTGCGCTCGGCTATACATCGCACTGCTTTTTTGCTGCCCTTGTGTTAATTAGCTAAACATGTTGTTAGCCTTGGTTATTGCTTTGGCAGCTTGCGGGGGTGCAATTGTTGTTGTTTTACTGCTGCTGCCACTGCTTTGACGGTTGTTGCTTTTGCTTTGACGTTGTTGCCTTATGCTGTTATTATTTTGCAAATGTTATTGTTGTTTTAATTGTAGCTCGCATTGTTTTTACTTTCGGCTTCTTCTTCTTCTCTTCGTTTTTGATTCATTCATATATATCAATCCAATTTTTCGCTTTTATGCGTCAACCTTTGATTGCAAGTACGTACTCCACATTGTTTTTGTTGTTGTTGTTCGGTTGTTTGCTATATTAATTGAATTTTACGCGTTGGCGGCTGTGGGCGGTAACAGTAATCAGCAGACATCATTGCTTTGTTGGCCGAGGGCTTTCGCATTTCGGTGGCACACTCGTTTGGATGTGTGTGTGTGTTGAAGCCCTCAGGGTTGTTTCCTACACATCACATCGTCATCATCGCTTATATTGCCCTTTTCGCTAGCTGATTTCCGTTCGTTACACTTTGACGGCCCGAAAAATAATTTCGCGCTCCCATGCTATAGCATAAGGTATTCACATACATATTTACGTAAGACTCTTCCAGTATATTAAATGACACAAAATTAGATTTTATATAACTTTTACAATGTTTCACCGTGAAAAGTAAAGTAAAATTTTCAAAAAAGTGTTGGAATCCAAATTTCGTGACGAAGCAATTTCTCCGAGAATCCACAAAACATCCGTCAAAAAAAGAACCGAAACTTTTGAAAATTAAATTTTATTTTTTATTTTTTTTTGGATAGTAAAACTATGTGTGACATCACATTAAGTGAGCAAAACGCAACTCTGTCTTTGTCCAGAAGTTGCTAAAATGTACATCGAAAAATGTAGAATAGAAAAAGATATGAAAATAGAGAAGTAGAAAGTGACTCAAAACCTTATGAAGGCATATAGAATATAACACATTTTAACAGAGCTTAAGTTAATTTGAAAAATATACTATGAAATTTACCAGAAATACAGAAATTTTATTCAAAAACCTGAAAAAATAATTAACGTTTATTTAGTAAGAGTAAATTCTATTAAAACGCAAATTAACCAAATATATCTAGAGAATTTATATTTATCAAGCAACCACGTTATATATTTCAAATCACCACGAATGATGCCTAACTATTCTTCGAAATTTTTCGAATTTAATTTTTTGTTAATAACGCAGAAGCTTTACAGGACGCTACAGCATGTTTTCTAAGATGTTACGAACGCAACCAGATCTATTAAATATTTCAGCTATTACGACTTGGTATATATTGATGACAAGTGACAAACGTATATTCCACAAAGCTTTAAATATATTATGTACTTCAAAATATCTCTGTAGCATGACCTCGATTATTATCCTTTAAAGGGCTGTCAAGTCGGCAATTTTTTTTCCAGAGATGTTTTAAGTCACTACACCAACAACAACAACTGAACTAACAAGAGAAATTCAAAAAAATACATGATATATGTATAATTAACCCTGAAAAACGTTTACATTCCAAGGATCGCCACTGTATGCCGGTATTTTTGTAAGCTTGTATCACTCGGATATTTGTACATATGGCAACAAACTCGCATGAGTAAGTTCTAGTGACAGCAGCGCATCAGCACAAGCTTTTAATTGTAATCCGGTCGCCCACCCACTCGCGAGTCATACGCGTGGAGTGTTTTAATTTTTTCAGCTGAAATTTCCTTTTACAACAAATTTGCTTATCTCTTTATTTATCTATGCTTTGTGTTTGGCTTTTTTTCACTTTATTTTAATTTCTCCCTTCGTCGGCTTTCCCTTCCCCAGTTTTTCGATAGATTCGTCGAGTTTTAAATTGAAATTGGAAATTATTTGTCAGCTCTCTTTCCTCAATTACTCATATTGTTACATACATACGCACACATATTGCTTTTAAATCAAATATGTAAATTTAAACTCTCTCTCTCTCTCTCACCTTGCCGTCTCCACTACCGCCAACAACACAGTGGCATGCCCATTGTAATCGTTTATGCTCATTTCCTTTGTTATTACTCGCTCCCGCTGGTTTGTTTGCGAGCACATTGCCGCCCCCACCAACTTGCGCTGCATAACCGTTATACTCGATTGTAAGCTTGGTAGTTATGCTTGTCTTCATTGTCACTTGGCATTAAACAGTGTTTCATCTTTTTTCCGCCGCCTTACTCACCGCTCCATCGCTAACGACTTCTTCACCTCTACAAACGCAAGCGTATGTGTATGTGTGCGTGCATTTATAATGGGTGTTTTATGACTCCATTGGGAGTGAAATGTGCGTTCTTGATTAAATTCAACATCTACAAATGTTTGCCATTAGACAGTGATTTCCTGGCTGCCGATGAAGTTTTGCGCCGGAAAGATGACAATGGCACACATATGCGCCACTCTCTACGTAAGTGTGTGTGTTTGGGTGTGTGCTTTACGGTTTTTGGAGGGTTCCTTGACAAATCGCTGTGGAAGTTGTCGGCATTGTTGTCGTGTTATTTATGTTTTTTGGGGTTTATAAATTGTTTATTATTGTTGTAGTTGATGTGATTGTTCTAGGTCAAGTGCTTATTTGTCCTGAAATGTGCACAAAAAACAGTTTTAATAAGTTGGTATTAAAATATACAATAAAACGTTAAACTAAAAAAAAATATTTGGATTGAAGTTGTTTATCTATACTTTTGACATCTATTTGTTGTGTTTATACTTTTTGGGTATGTATTTTTGTTGTAATATAATTTGCGGTACTATAAAATTAAAAAAAAATCTTAATATGTTTTCTTTATTTTCATATTTATTACTTTGCATCGAGATAAAAAAAGAGTAAGTCTAAAATATAAATATAATATTTTCTCGATTTTTTCGGATAATATTCATTTATTTTTACTTTTACTGCATCGCAACGAAATATAAACATAAACCTAAAATATGCGTATAGTAATTGATAAATTCTACATAGATCGTTAACGTGGGATCACTTATGAACAATATACAAGTATGTATGTCATACAAAGTTTTATTCAAATTGTTAATTTTAAATTAAAAAATAATTTATTATTGGCGCTGTTATGCAGAAAAAATCGATTGCCTTAACTATAATAGTAATAAAATTAAATAGAAAACAAATTGATAAACATGAAAAAAAGGCAAAAATTCAAATTTTCTGTTTATTTTACGAAAGCGAATCTACATTAGGGTGGATAAAAAAAACGAATTTTTTCCGGAAATATTCATTTATTTTCACATTTATCACTTTGCATCGAGATAAAAAAAGATAAATCTAAAATATAGTTATAATATTTTTTGTTGTAAAATAATTTTCGACATTAACAATATAAACAAAAATACTTCGTTTGCGTGATTTCTGATGTTATTCATTTATTTTTACGTTTTTTCGTTTGGTGCTCTGAAAAATATATTCTTCGATACTACAACGAAAATCTCTGTAAGTATGAGCTCTTAATTGTAACGGAAAGGTCATGCGTCTTACAGTTTTTTTTTGTTTTTTCTTATTATCAGATAGAGAAAATCATATCTCGCCTCCAACTACCTAAAAATAAAATACATCGTTTCAAAGCTTTTGTAGAAAATTGAACGCTTTACAAAACGGTACTATTTTTTCGTAAACCTAAGCGTTTGAACGATATTAACGGTTGAAATTTGATTATTTTAAGCAAATTATTTTTTTCTTATGCATTTTATTATTCAATGAAAAAAAAATTTATTTTTATTGGAAACTCTAGTTTTTTAGGAAATTTACTGCTCTAGTTTCTTAATTTTTATTTTAATTTTAAATTTTGTTCCAATTTTTAAAAATATTTTTTCATTTTATAATTTTTTTTTTTGATTTTTAACGATGGATATCTCGTAAACGCTTAACTTTATCTTAATTATTAAAATAATTTTCAAACATGTTATGCTAAAATTTTTATAAGTGTAAAGAATATGAATAAAAGTTATGCAAAAAAATCGGAAAATCGTTAAATAATTAGTAGACATTTGAAATAATTTTTAAAATTGACTTTGCCCAATATTTTTATATTTTAAATGAAATACAATTTTTTATTTTTTTATCGAATTAAATTTTATGCTTTATGATATATAATATGAACATTGTTTTAAACTTGAACAGCAATACATGTCTTAGCAACACTACTATTGTTGCCGAAAAGGGTGTCTTCTGCGATACATAAAGTGCTTTATAATACATTTTCTGGCACCGGAAATCGAAAATGCAACACATCCTTGTTAATACTTGTTTTATTTTATTTTATTTTTTGTTTTGTTTTTTAAATTTGCTGCGTTTTTTTCCCCAAAACAAGTGCACACACATAGTATATACATACAGACAAACACATATACATATTCCGGCGCACTCGATTTGCAACATTCCAGTTTTATGTAATTCTATCATTCCCAACATATGTAAGCAACAAAAACGACAAGGCACGCACCAGGCATCAGCCACCAGCCACCAAGCACCGGTGTAACTGGTTACATCTGCCGACGGCAAACGGTGGTGGCTTTTTCGTAAGCGTTTTTGGGTGGCTTGCGTGCCGTCGGCGTGGAACACTTTATCCAGATTAGCCAGTTGGACATGTTTTTTCTACACAACCGCCATGCGTGTGAAACAGTGTGTTTTTTTTTTTTTGCTTTGCGCGTATATGTGTGTGTGTGTGTGCGTATGCGTGCGAAGCAGTAGCAGTTTGAGCCGGCTAATACAGTCTATCGACCCAGTTCCATTTTACGTTTGTAATTAACACATTTCAGGCATTAACCCACACTCTAGCCGAAAGATTCTACACATTTGCATGTTTGTTTGTATGTGTGCGCGCGTGTTTGTTTTTTTGGTCTGAGTTATAACTTCATCAACTATTTTTATGAGCGGCTCAATGAAGCAAATAAATATGCTTGGCAGTTAGTTAGCTATTTCCTACCCCCTCCCACTCTTTTTGTCTCTTTTGTGTGTTTTGTTGTTGTTGCTGAATTCTGCATATTTGTCGCATAGCGTTTATTTCTAAGCAAATTACGTTTCCATAGCTCATTTCCTTGCTTGCAGTGCACTACTTTTCAGCCTCGATTTCCACATGTATACCTGTGTATATACACGTGTGTGTGTGTGTGTGTGCTTGTTTGCTCTCTAATTCTGTATCTTTTAGCTGCATTTCACACGTCTCCTAAATTGTTGTTTGCTTTTAACGCGTTTAGTTTCTTGTTATTTTGCTGTTAATTACAGGTTTGCATTTGCTGCTGCCGCTTCGACAAGCTCTTGATACACCCTACATACATTGTTGTTGTTGTTGTTGTTGTTGTGTCTGCATGTCTGCAATTTACTTACCCATACAGGCAGGCAGGCAGTTATATCGGCCTTTTGTTTGTTTGTATACATAAATTGGTTATGCTTATGCGGCGCTCTTATGTTTCGCATAAATATGTTTACATTTCCCTTTCAGCGCTACTTCAGCACTTTTTGCCCCATGCAAATACAAATGGGTATTTTGTACCTTCTTAGCCGCTTACCTGCTGTGTCGGGTGTCAGAGGTGTTGTGTCGGTACTTTCAACCTTTCGCCATTGCTGCGTCAAAAGCCCAGCAGGCATTTTCATTTTCTTCATGCTCTTCGTGAGTCATCCCGACAAATTCATAACTCATTCGGACGCTCATTCAAACACCTTGGCTGACATAACCTGACATTAACTTGACGGTATCAATTCTTTCATATCTATTAGATAAACATATACTTACACACACACACACACACACACACAGGCATGCGTGTATTTGTGTGTTGCGTATAATTTGTAGCCGGTGCGTGATAATTACCGCTATTAGTTTCGCTGCGGTTGCTGATTTTTTGACTTTGCCGTTGTTGGTGCGCAATTTTCGTTAGTTCTTTTGTTATCGCAAGAAAAAGTTCATCAATAAAGTATAAAAAAAAAACAAAATAAGCACTAACAAAAAATATCGTTAAACCCTTTGTCCACCGCCGACACCCTCTACACGCTGATTAGTTGCAGCCATCAACATGCTATAGAGATTTCATCTAACAATTATTATTAATCGTTTTAACGCAGCTGCCGAATAATTTCGTTTTATTATAGTTCTTATTAAGCGTACGAATGGTGTATTAACCCTTCTAATTTTCACTTGTTACGCGCAGCTACGTGCGGGTCATTCTCGTTTAGTATGTACATATGTATTAACGATAAAATTATACTACAAATATTTTTTTTATCACAAAAATACATGTTAGTTAATTTAACGCTGACTACGGTACTTTGCGGTATCTTAAGTCTACTTAGAGAAGCGTATACTTACTTTGCCATAAGAAACTCTCTAGTTTATGCATAACTATCTTATTTTCAGCTTGCTACAGCTTGCTCTTTCAATAGTATCCTTGTTTAGCGCGGCGGGTTTTCATTGTAAACTAAAATGTTGCCTACATTTGGGCGCTTTGCATATGCTTATTATACAGGCTTACACCAAAAAAAAAGAAAAAAAATAGTTTAATTATAATCATAAGTTTGATATGAATACCAAAATAATGGAAGCGTTGCCAGATTTTTTTATAGAAAGTTTTTGATTGTAATACATTAAACATATTAAATTTTTAAGAAAGCTAGCATATATTTTTCAATGCAAGTTTTACAAAAAAATATTCAAAATGTCGGCGACTTACGCAATTCTGCGAGAAAGATTACAGCAAGACTGCGATAAAGGTCCCTGTAGGTTTCCTAACCTAAAAAAAAATCTAAATACCAGTTTAAAATATTTAAAAAAAATATTGCCTATATTTAGGCATAAAATGTATATTTTACATAAATGTGTATTTTGTTCCAGTTGCACACCCTTTATACATTATCCTAAAGTCCTGATAACAGCTCGCCCAATACTTCCTTAAGAGTTCGTCGCAGTCGGTATACTCTGCTATTTTCATTCTTTCATACTCAGGCATTATAATATATGTTTATTCATATTTCCACCGGTATTTGTTTAATATTCACCACTACTTTGCTATTGTTGTCAACACAAAGCATGTGTTCTGATCTCTTATACAAATCCATTGACTGCTTAATATTTTATGTCATCTGCTTTCAAAATAATCCTTGCCACATCTCAACATTTCATATTATTTAACGGATTACTGGCGCATTATCTCCGCTATGCCCAAATCTATATGACTTTGTTAATATGCAATGCTTTTTGCCTCACTCTTACTTTGAAGTGTAATGTACTCTCCCAACTCTGCCACGTGTTTCCTTAATCTATAATCCTTAACGCTCGTCGCGGCATGCCGTTTTTGCCCTCTTTTGCCTTTGCCCTCCTCTTCGCGCCGCATTCTCATTGCTGTTTAACTTTAATGCTATCTTCATTACTTACGTCTCCCCTTTTGTTTGATGTGCCGCATGCTATGGTTTCCCTCTCACGTTTGTCTTACTCCCTCTCTCTCTTTCCCACTCGTTGACTCTTAGTAATTATTCAAACTTCGCCAGTCATACACGAAATAATAAATCGTCGAAATGAAAATTTCAAACCGCAAAGCAAAGTCGGTTGAAACAAAAAGCACTTACCGCTGAGATTTAACAATTATTTAATAGTGTAGAAGATAACCACAATACATACCAAAGTAGCAGCAGGGCCGGCGGTAACAACAACAACCCCAATAAATGATAAATTATCGCGAATGACACTACATTGGGTTTGATTGTCGGTTTATTGTTGTTATTTAATGCGCTTATATGTTGGGAGTTTTCAGCCGCAATTTGTATACTTAGCAGACATATTAAATACCAGTGCACATACATACATATGTATATACATGCGTCATGCTTTTTCACAATTTTCTTTGTATTGTTAGCAGTAAACAATTATTTGTTTTTTATTTCATTAATTTTGATTTGTGTAATTTACCATACCCATTTGACCTCTGCGGCGTTCGGTAATTTTCAAGGGCCTTAAAAACATAATTAATGGAAGTTTTTTAATATGTGTAGATATGTATTTACAAATAGTTGGCATTTTTCAATACTTAACTACGGATATTAAGTTACAAATAACGGCTCTGAGATTTGTTTTATTTATGAAAAGATAATTGCCATATTAATCAAACGAAATTACAATAATGTTTGGTAAAAAAATATATAATCATTACTAAATGGAAAAATTTGCACAAAAAGTATTTAAAACTATTTTCGATCAAATAGTAGCTGTCAAAATAAAAAAAACATACACAGAAGTAATGATTGGTAATTAACTTTATAATCATTATTAAATTGTGGCATAAAGTAAAACAAAAATTTTTTTATGTATTTTCCAAAATTACCATTTGTTAAATTAAAAAAATAATATTACAATGAAGTAACGGTTGGTAATTAAATACATAATCATTACTTCAATTAAATAATAATTGTCAAATAAAAAATAATTAAAAGTAATTTTTAGTTATTAAATATATAATCATTATTTAATTGTAGCGTGTTCAGTTGTCAAATCAAACAAATAAAATTACCGAGAAGTAATGGTTAGTTGGTTAGTAATTAAATATATTATCATTATGATATTGGCATATGAAGTACCAAAAACTAGTTATAAATATTTTGTAATAAAATAATAAATGTCATGTTAAACAAAAAAAAGAAAATTAAGGCGGATTACTAGTAATAATAAATTATATAACAAAATTGGCATTTAAATTGGCGAAAAAAACTATTTTTTACTTAATTCCACAAGCTAAAATTAGGAAAATAAATACTAGCACAGGTTAGCGTAAATTTTGCTCAGCACCTGTGTACTGAGAAGTTGAGCACAGTGTGATGTAAGCACTCTTCAAACTCCACAAAATGTCAAGTTGAGCAGTTGAGCTTTTAGTATATATGGTATAAATATAGAAAGAGTTGTTATTTCAGACCTTATGTAAGATTCTAGCCCTACTATCGCTAATTAACTTACTTCTGTGTAAATCAATGTCGCCAAAATTTGATTAGAATTACAAAAAATGTATTATATTTTAATTAAATGTCTTGCGTAATCAGTTTTGCGTTGATGAGAAAAATATTTAATTTATGCTTTTTTTTTTGTTTTTTTGACTATGATAAATAATTTTTGTAATTTTTTATGGATTTTGAAAATAAATTCCCTTTTTACTCGCTGGAGAATTTCTTGGTGCACAAAATTAGTCGTACACATTGATTAATAAATTAATTGAAATGTGCTACAAATCGCATTGCAATGGCATAAATTTAGCGCTGATAACTCGTCTTCTGAATTTTATTAAATTTCTTTGATTATTCTTTTTCCCACCTCAAAGTAAATGGTATGTGTACAAGTCTGACAGTTTTTGATATATCAATCTGACAGTTTATGATTCGGAACCACCGATATCGAACCACTATAGTATATAGCTGTCATACAAACTGAATGATCAAGGTCAAGTACTTGTATTGAAAACTTATTTTTTTACAAGTTATATTCACGCATTTTGACATGTATTATTGTCCAATATATTATTGTCCAGACTGATCAAAATCAAGTTAATGTATGGAAACTTTTTATTTCTGAAGGACATTATAGCTTCGATGCAACCGGAGTTAAGTTTTGTTTTTTTTTGTTTGATTTTAAGTAGTTTCTTATCACACTAATTTTTGATAGTGTTCTTGGCTATTACTCAAGAAACTCACACAACAGCTAAAGTTATCTGCTATTATTAGTTTCCATGGAATATTGATTTTAAAGAGTTACTGTGAATGATTTAAACTTCAAATTGAAGTCAACAATAAAAGCATAAAAGTATAACAATAAATTCACCTCGCAAAATTACGAAATATATATTTCATGACTGTCTTATCATATTCTCGGCACATGTTTGTAAGTAACGCGCTAAATCAAAATGCTCAATAAGTTGTTTCCATTATTACAAAATTGTAATATTTCCTCAGTTTATTCACTAATGCACATACATACGTATATATGTACCTAAACTTTTAACGCCTTGGCAGCTCGTGATCCATGTGTTATCGCTTAGTGGTACCTTATCGTCTGTCCAATGCCTTACAAAGTATTAATAAAATATTTATAAGCACTGAGTTAGCTTTCGCTAAGCACTTTTACAGAACGGCCAACAACAATAGCTATAGTCCAAAGTATTACAAATATGTAACATAAGCTATCAATACATACATATATTTGTATTTAATCGATTGACTTTCCGACTAGCCGACTATATAGTTTTTCAATTTGTATGTATGCATGGCTATGCGTTACAGTCAATGGTGTACATGCAACAACCGTGCCACAAACCGAACTTAGCTAATCTCGTATTCGTTAAGTATCACTCAGCTAACTGTAACTGGCGTTGTAAAGCATTAGTTATAAATATTTAATAACGGTATTACGCATTACGAGCACAGGTAATTGATTCCAATCGTGCAAAGCGTTAAGAATAATATTAAAAAATTAGACTCGTTAAATAAAGCAAAGGCAGCGAGACGGAAGGGAGAGTGAAAATTGAAAGGCGATACCCTATTTAGCCCACTTATATAACAATTTGAAGTTGCCGTATTAGAAAAAGTAAACAAATTATATAATATGCCATAATATTTATAGAACAACAATAGCAACATAAGTCTTAAGCGCTCTTAAGTGTAAGCAAAAGTCACACTTCGCCACAAAGACGAGAGAAGTTTGATAAGTCCGTTAGTTTTCATGATAATATTTCAAAAACAAAAAAAAATAAACGCTGCTGCTGTCAACTAATAGTTAACAGTGTAAACAATGTGCAATAATGTCTGTCATTGGAGGCACAAAAGTGCTAAAATATCACGAGAATTAAAGCAAAGGTCAAAAAAGGCTTTTACATGGCTGATGATAATTACAATTATTAGAATAATATTTTAGTTCTATTGTGTTTTATGATAAGAAAAGTCTCAATAAATTTCTTTGCGTGCTAAACGGTACATGTAACAGTAAAAAGCAATTGTGACACCATAAATATTTTAGTGATATTTAAACATCGTGGATAGAAGCTACTTTCGGTGCTTAGAATTTATATCAGCACTATGTTGTTGTGGCGCCAAAAAATATTCTTGAAATAATTTCAAGAATGTTGCCGAGTTGCCCGTTTTCATTGTCCGAATAAAAATGCAGGTCCGTTCCGGTTACATAGACCCGACTGTCGTGGAAATGGCATCATCTCTATGTGTTATGCAGTGGAGAAAAAATTCCAACCTAAAAGCTATTTTCTCGTTCAAAAATATAACGCTGAAACCACATCAAAAGAGTAGTTAACATTGTAAAAGCAGGAAGTAAGTGAATTTTTACGCAATTTTCTACACTGGGCGAAATATGAATCCATCAAAATGCTTGGGAGATTAAATAAACTCTTGATTACTTTAACAAAAATAGGCGTTTAGGGGTTTTGTTCGCTAACCAAAATCAAGCTATTGTGTTTTTGCGATATTTTTGTGGACTTATACAATTCAATTACATACATATGAATCATAAGAATTCATCTCTGAAAGCAATATTATTATACGTACACTGCTTATTTGAAAGCTATAAAAATTAGAAAACGCTTAAAAAACTATGAAGCTGAAGAGTTTATCAATTTTGCCAAAAAAAACGTCACGCACTGGCGACACCAACCGCCCTCGTACGCATAATCGCCGCTGGTCAAATCAAATGCTAGCCGTAATTTTTCATCAATTGTTCGTAGATTACTGGCAATTTTCGCCGCTGAATGAGCATTTAAGTAGCGTTGAGTAGACTCTTGAACGCCTAAATACCATGCATATTGCTGGCGTTGAGTAAACTTGATAGCCACTTGACGAAAAACAACTCCTACGTGTACATAATATTATTTACGTTATGGCACGAAGCTTAAGCGCCCGTATATGTATGTGTGCGTGTGTGTGCGTAAGCAAAGTTTGGCATAAAGTAAAGGCAATGAGACCAGTAAACGGAAACAGGCCTGGCTGCTTGCCACCGATTGTTTAGCTTTCGAAATAAAATGAAGATGACAGGCTCTATTGAGGTGGCATGTGCGTGCACATGTATGTAGGTGTGTATGTATGCTTATAAATGTGTTTGTGTGATTTTTTATTGAATTACCAGCCTTTTGTTCGGCTTTCATCTTAACTACTTTTATTTGCGCTCCACCGTTCTCTCATAAATAAGAGCACCTATCAACTCACCTACTTACCTACTCACCTTCTTTCATTACGAAAGCCGTCACCTGTCTGTATGTATGTGTGAGTGTGTGTTGTAGCGCATTTGTGCGTAGCTTGTGGCACGTTGTGTTACGCTTTTGTGTTTATGGTAAATAAATATTTCAAGTATGCACTTACATTTATTATTAGTTGATTGCTTTTGTTGTTTCTATTTGTTGTTGTTTGTAGGCGATTGTGTTTTTTTTTTTTTTGATTATTATTTGGCATTTTGTTTGACGTTTCATCACGTTTTGAAGTACATAGGCGCACGCACAGACATACACCTAACAGTACGTTGAATTTTGATTTGTTTGCTGTTGTTGTTGCTGCTTTTGCATTTATTATGCCTGCCAACACGGTCACGCAATTGACGCAGCACCATCGCATGCCAATCGTAATTATGGGCCGCGAAAAATTCTTGACACGCTCACTTCTTTGTTAGCGTTAATGCTCTCTCACACACATCCATGTAAATACAAATAAATATACATTTTTCTTTTTTGCATTTCTTTTGTTCTTGCCTGCCCCTAATCCGTAACTGGGGCGCTTTCGATAGACTCCATTGTTGCCTTGACACCAAAAAGAAAACTTCGACGAAATAATTTAAATATAAAATACATTTCCATGAAGCCTCTTACTTATTAGCACAGGCTTCTCCAAAATCCATTTGCATACAAAAGTTTGATAATGAAGTAGCCACGCTGGACGAATCCAATTACAGGCTACCATCAAGCACACGCTTTTGTTTATTCATTTTTACACTTAAAATTAGTTTTTTGGTGCGCTTTGGGTGAGCTACATGTCGCTAAACATGCAAGTATGTGTGTGCGTGTGATTTATAGTTGATAAAAAATGCAATAGATAAGCTCGTATACTTTGCATTCTCATTGCGTTAAGTCATTATGCATGCAACAAAGGTTATTACTTTTGATGCGTATTTTTTTACACAAATTTTGTATTTTTTGTATTTTCCTTTTTTCTTTGGATTTTTCAACTTTTGTTTTCTGCTTCATTGATTCCTAGTAATTTCTGTTTGATCGGTGGAAAATTCAAAATTCTTATACCATGAAAAATATATATTAAGCTTGCCACAAAGTTTGCAACTTGCTAAACTTATCCCTTCGTTCATGAGATATCGATCGAGCACACGTCTATTTCTTCACAAGAACCTTTTCATTTGTCGGGACCGCCGATTTCGGAACTTTGTAGTATATAGCTAAAATACAAACTGAATTGTATTGAAGCAAGTCCACAAAATTTGGCATACATTTTTGTCCAAGGGAACGCTACAATCTAAAAACATATTGTTCGGATCGGAACACTATAAAACTGAACGATCAAAATAAAGATTTGAGTATTTTTCTACCATTGTTTATTATAACAATAATAATTTAAAAAACTAAAAAAAAACACGCTTTAAAAGAATTTGTACACCTCCTCCTATAAAGCTCTTCCCTTTCATCTTGTTTGTGAAATTTAATGCTTATGGCGCATTTATTTCATAAGTTATCGCACTTTTAGTATATTTTAACATAACTGTTATATGGGGAGTGGACGTGGTTATTATCTGATTTTGCCTATTTTCACAGCGTATGAAAAAGCGCTAAAAGGACTTCCTCTCAGCAAATTTGGTTGAGTTAACTTTAGCGATTTGGTAGATATATACATTAAACCATTTAGGGGGCGGAGTTACGCCCATCTTTAAAATAATGGGAAACTGTTATCAAATTATTGCATTGTCGACGGTCCTTGACAGGTCTGCAAGTTTCAAGTTGATCAGACTTTTGGAAACCGAGGAAAATTAAGCTCAAAGATTCCATTACATACATAAAAGGCACCTATGTAGGCTATTATGGCTTCGGTGCAGCCGAAGTTAACGTTTTTTCACTAGAGGTATAAGAATGAATGAGAAAATGTGCGGAAATACTAATTGATTCGGAGAAAATAATAATCGATATTATAATAATCGAATATAAAAATCTATATCGTTAACTGAAAACTGTTTGAAACTGTTTGTACTTTTTTCTACAGTTATTCTGTAACATACATATAAAATTATACATATTTATAAAGACGCCTAACCTATCATAACTTCCATTGTTTTCCTATTGCTGAAGCATCACTAGAATTCCAAAAATCAATGACAAATAATTATTTTCTTCGCTTACAACTTAGCACTCAGCAATATCTGCTAATTAGGAGCATATGACAAACGATTGAAAGTTATGATATATGACCGTACGATGATTACTAGCCATACAAACTGAACGATTGGAATATGTGTGTATTTATTTATATGCATATACCATGGTTTTTACAGCTTTATGATATATTGCGTCTCTCCTCCTGCTTCTAAGTAAAGGACTATAGCTACATTGAGCAATTTCTTGCGGTGTTTCAACTACTGCCGTCTCTCTTCTAGTCCGCCTGCTTCTCGTTCTATATACTTTTATAAATGAATACCATTTGCTCTATATATATACATATACAGCATGTATATATTTATGTATGCATGTGTGAGTTGTAATGCTTTACGGCTATTTATTTATCAATTACCGACAAAAGTACACAACAATCATAGCGCTGGATTAAATTTCACTTTTCACTTAAGGGGTCCACAATGTGCTTGACCTTGTCGCGCATCTCGCTTTACGCCTCGCGTTCTCTCTTCCGCTTTGTAAGTGTGCGTGTGCGTGTGCGTGTAAATATAAACTTCATTATAAATAATATTTATGACTGCGTCGTCGTCGTTGCCGTTCACTTACAGCCGTAAGCACTTGATTTTTATATTGCCGACACTTTGGCCACAGCAACAACAACGACAGCAACAGCAAAAATATACACGGACGGAAAAAGTTGTGTACATTTACGCCACAATAACAGCCCTTCTTAGCTAATTGTTTGCAATTTTCGTTGCATACACACAAACACATATAACACAACATAGCATGCGGTGTGTGTGTGTGGCAAAATGCGAAAAGCCTATATTTTAGCAATAAATCACCAATTATGTACAAAACATACTGACATACGAACGTGCGCCACCCAAAGCACAAAGCAAGCTGCTGTGGAGCCATTCCTGTGCGCCTGTATGTATGTTTATGTGTGTGGTGTTGCCCTCAGGCGACTGTTTGCCACAAATACGTGCCGAAATTCAAGCGCACTTAAATACTTACTTGTATAGACGCTGTTGTATGTACTTGTATTGCAAATATCTAATGCCGACATGTAGATGCCCGCTAAAGTCGTCTTCTCTGCGCCTTTGATGTAAGTAATGGCCAGAAACAGACAACACAACAACTACAACATACATATACATATGTATATCTGCAAGTCAAGTCAAATGCGCATGCTATGCTATGTTGTGTTACGTTATGTTATGTCGTGTTTTTGTGCGTCAGCGGCGCAGCTTTTTAGCGCTGTTTTCGCAAGAGAGCACACTGGACATTACTTAGCCGCTACTCGACGACCATACATGTCGCACTTAAGTGTGTTTGTTTCGCAAGTTAAACTGTGACATTGAGTTATCTGCTGCAGCATAAGCCATGATTAAGTTATTTGTTTTTCGTCTTTTTTGCTACCGCACGCTCTCGTCGCCACACCAGCGCTCTTTTGCGCCCTTCTTTTGTTTCTTCTTCCGTTTTCTCTTTTTTCGCTTTTGTTTATTAAATTTCGCCTGTAGTGGGTTTTCGGTTGCATTTATAGTGTGTTTGTGTGTGGCATGCCGCACTTGCCTGCCACTTTTGCGTCCTGCCGCTGCAAGCCAAGCCGTCTACTTGTTACCCGAGCACTCTTCTCCGAACTTAACTTATTTATTTATTCGATTTGATTTAAGCTTTTTTTTATTATTATGTGCTTTACACTCACTTGACTCTTACGCAAAGTGGAGTGGAGTGAAGTGAAGTGCTGCAATGTGGCATGCTGTGACATGGTGTGGCATGGTGTGTGGTGGTAGCACGACTCGCCTGCGCTTGACTCAATTTGGCTGCTGTGCAACCAAATGTTCACAATCGCTCGGCTTACCTTGCGTATCCGCAGCCAATCCACTAACAACAAGCACCCTCAATCCTCAGTGCTCAGCGCTCGTCGCTTTGCTATTGTTTTTGTGAAGTGCAAGACAAGTGAACTTAGCGACGTCCCGCACCCGGTGCGTGTCTATCATGAAAATGAAAACTTCCTGGCCAGACCCAACCACCCCGTTGCCAACTAAAACAACCAACGGCGCTTGGTACTAGCAGCTTTTTCGGCACGTCCTTTCGCCTATCGCTAAACATATGTATGTATGTATGTATATAACGTTATGTGTTATCATGACAGCTGTTCATCGGCTGCTGGCTTGTTCTACTCAACTCGGCTCTTGAGCATATCCAAATCGTTCAATCATCAGGCATTCCGCGCCATTTAATTTCGGTAATGTAACACCTTAGAAACAATAAAACTGTTGCACGCACCGCGCGTCTAATATCGGTGAGCTCAACAAATGGAAACTGCTAGCGGTTGCAAGTACTAGCTCAACATAAGCCATGGCACGAGCTGCACGGTCGCGTCGGCAACGTGCAATGGCACAGTCGTTCTAAGGTTTTATCTACTTAGTTACCTTTAATGAAGTATATATCTGTTATATATATGGTATATGTATGTATGTATATTTCTATTGTCTTGCCTACGCGAAACTACTTAATTTTGCACACATTTCGGTTACTATGACGCCTTTTATTAAGCTACATATATTTAGTAATTTTGCTTTTATTCTTTTGCTGTCTACACATACATACATACATCTCTTTGTAATCGTGTACATCTCAATTTTTTCGTTTTTCGTTTTTGTTTTTACCTCGCATTACCTTACCTTTTTTCACCTTTGCTCGTTCCATCCGTTATTGTCTGCCGTTTGGCCTGCAGACCTTCGCGTATTCCACTACGGATTTTTACATTCTTCGTTTAACTACTCTTTTGTATCCGCATTTAATCTCATTTAATTGTTTTATACCCAAAAACAACAAGCACGTAAAAAGAAGGTTTTAAAATATGCATTAAGTTAATTGAAATGCCTAGTTTTACGTCTCATCTCAACTCATCTCACCTCACTTCACATAGCGTGGTCGTTGTGTAGTCGGATAAACTCGTTAAATACCATTTACGTTGATTTTAGTTTCGTAAGAAGCATTCCATGCGTTATTCGGCTGTGTGGTCCGTTAAACGTCCGTCTAGCGGATATTAACAAATATGCCTGTCATATGTAGCAAGCACCGACAAAATAATCGACATACTCGTTTAATTTCCCATTGTGGAAATGAGAAATTGTTGGCATACAATTGGGTACTCTAGTTGAGCAGCGCTGTGAGGTGTAATAAAAAAAAAAGGGAACATTTTTGCAAAGTTAACGAAGTTGAAGATGACGATTTTGCTTGGTTTTCGTCTGAATTTCGGCGTGCATATGCGAGCTTTAGCCAACTTTAACCTATTAAAAAAATCTAAAATTATAAATGGTATAGATATTCATGCCAGAAATGCAAATACGGTACCGTCGATTCACAGCAAAAATTTAAAAACTTTAAAATAAATATTCAAAAATCCCGCTTCAAAAAAAATATTTGACAAGTTGAAAAACATTGCAGCATCACAAAAAAGTGTTGTATTGATTACAAAATATGTTCGGCTTTTGCGTAAAACTTCAAAACAAATCGATAAGTTGAAAAGTTCTCTTAAAAAATTTCTATAACCATATATAAACATTTTTACTGTAAAACAATAAAGAATTACATTCACTTAAATAGACGAAATACAGTGTTACATTTAATGCCACAATTTAACTGTTCTTTACAGCTTAATTTCAATAACAACAAATGTTTACGACGTCGCTACCTCGTTTAATGATGTCTCTACTCGCTGCTTTTACTCCATTGCTGCGGTAGTATTGGTGCATACTTATGCATACATACATATATATATATATATATGAATATATGTTATCTTGTAGCTTCAACTCGTATGAGTTTGTATAGCAATTTGCACGACATACCCAAGTCCTCACCGGTCATTTGTCATTGTTCGCCACGTTTACTTGGCGCACTATTTCTGCTAAGCGACGCATTTTAAAGGCAAATTTAATACACTCAATTGATTTCGTATGGCGATAAAAAGTTTCTGTGACTTAGCATCACATTTTCACCCGATCCCCAGGCACATGTACAAATGTACACGAGCGAGATCCACAAGTGTTGCGCCCTGCAGCACTCTGCGTCATATTATACTTGAATTGACTTCAACTGCCCGTCACTTGGGTAGGTAGGCATGTAAATATATATCAAATGTATGTACATTAGAGTAGATCAAATAAAACGAATGTTTTTTGTTCGCTTGGTACTCCGAAAAATTGGTTGGTAGACACCTCAAAGAAACGCTCTCCAAGTATCAGCTCTTAAAAGTAACGGTAAAGTCTTCTGCTTTACCGTATTCTTATGATCGGATAGAAAATTTCATATCTGGCTACCAACTACAAAACAGTCTTTTACGGTTTTTTCGTAAACCTAAACGTTTAAAAGTTATTTACGCTTAAAGTTTAACTTCTTTAAGGCAAATTTGTTTATTTTTCCTTTTGAATTTTATAACTCATTGCAAAGCTCATAGTTTTGTAGGAAAAAATCTGCTTTTAGGAGAGCATTCAATTTCCTACAAAATCCAGTAAACCACATACATTTTCAAGTAGTTAGAAGCGAGTTGTGCATCTTTTTATTCGATCATAAGAAAAAAATAGATAACGGTAAAGCGGAGTGCCTTCCCGTTAAAATTAAGAGCTGATACCTGGAGAGCTTTTCTTAAGGGTGTCTACAACCAATTTTTCGGATTATCAAACGGAAAAAAACACATTTTTTTTACGCACCCTAATGCATATATGTTATATATACATATATACAACTTTGGTGTATTGTACACGCACAATGTGTGTTCTTCCCATCGCAGTTTATCACTGACTCTTCTTTGTAGCACTAATACTTATTTCCTCCCATCACCTTCGCATTTATAGACAACTGGCATCATCATCTACTTAACGCCATGTTGGTTTTTATAGTCATATAAAGTAAGTTCGTGCTAGTTTTTGATATTCTCTCTCTTATTTACCTTCGTTGTTTTGTATTTAAAAATTTTTTTTGTTGCTTTCAGTATTTTTGTATTTAGAATTTCTTAATTCAACTTCTTGTCTTTATATTTCTTGCTTGCTTCTAATACACAAATTTGCTCAATCGTTAACTTTTGATGCGCATATTTCATCATTTTTAGTAATTTTACTCGTAGGCGTTTCAACAATGACACTATTGTTTTGCCCGCTACTCGAGTAACTTACCTTTACTTCGTCCCTACAATAATTCCAGCTTACTGCCAAGCAAAAAATCTAAATTGTGTCGTTTCTCTTTCGTTAGTCGCAATTTATTTTATTGCTCGATTTCGAAGCCAAAATATTTTTTGGTGCTTCTGATCTACGGGTCACTTATCTCTTTTTAACTGCTTTCTTTACATAAGTCCCTCGAATTAAAATTTATCCGCTAACTTTTTGGCGTTGATTGATTGACGATCGCTGTGCATTGTTGCTTCGTTGGTTTAACGAATGCTCAGCTGATTTTTTCAAAATTGATTTCTTTCTAATTCACTTGTGTGGTTTGTCATTTGTTCTGCTCGGATTCCAAGTTGAATTCTTTATTCGTTAGTTTTTGCTGCGTGCGCTTGGTTGATTCATGCAGAGTTCGTCGTACATTTAATCCGTGGTTTAATGCGTGAGACTTGTATAAAATATGTTTGTTATTTGTTTAACGTTTTTATATAGTTTTTCTGACATTTTTTATGCGTTGTGGTTATGATTCGACGTTGTTAAGCTTAGTTAGGTGGGTTTGCTTGGCATTCGCAGTCTTGATCGTTTGTTGTATGTTTGTTCTCTTGATTTTTGAGGTATTTATGTGCCAGAATCGTTGAGTAATTTTAGCAATATATTTTCTTATGACCAGCGTATTTTTCAGTTATTTGCAATAATTTTTTAT
Organism: Bactrocera oleae; assembly: GCF_042242935.1. NCBI lineage: Eukaryota > Metazoa > Arthropoda > Insecta > Diptera > Tephritidae > Bactrocera > Bactrocera oleae. The sequence goes on along the minus strand of NC_091536.1, from coordinate 19,118,187 downwards.
CTCTATCAACTGTTGGTTTACTAGTGTCTCGTTATTAATAACAAAACCAAAATGATTTCCATGAGAAAATCAGTGTTAAGCATTTGACTTTTGCTCTTTACTTCATACCTTCATGATTGTCGTTTACTGCCCTCTGGTCAACCACTTTCACCAAATCGTTTTTTCCTTCATGAATTTTTATAATCATTTGCATTTGCATAATAAAAATTAAAAGACACTTGAGAGTTCACAAAAACTACACATTTTAGAAAGTAATTATTTCACAGTGACAGCTGATGTAAGCGGCGCAACATTGACATCGATAATCGATAAATATATATGAGTGCTGGTTTAAGATGTGTAACACTTAAGTTTTTCTTTGATTCTTGTACATTGTAAAGGAAATTACACATAAAATACGTTTTGATTATCAATATAATTAATTTTAGTAACGCCAGAGACCTTGTAAAGTATATATATAAATTATCAGCATGTCGAGCTGAGTCGATTAAGCCATGTCGGTCCGTTTGTCCGCTTGTCTGTATATATACAAGTATATGCAAACTAGTCTCTCAGTTTTGAGATATCGATCTAAAATTTTGCACCCGTCTTTTTCTCAGCAAGAAGCCGCTCATATCTCGGAACGGCCGATATCGGCTCACTATAGCACATAGCTATCATACAAACTAAACGATCGGATTAAAGTGCTTATATGGAAAGCTTTTTCATTTGACGAGATATCTGCATTAAATTTGACATGGATTATTGTCAAAGGCAATGATGCAATCTCCGAACAGATTGTGCCACCATATCATATAGCTGTCATACAAACTGAGCGATCGAAATCAAGTGTTTGTATGGAAAGCTTTTTCAATTAACGAGATTTCTTTTTTGAAATTTGGCACGAGTTATTGCCAAAGGCAATAGTGTAACCTCCGTAGAAATTTTTAAGATCGGTTCACTGTAGCATATAGCTGCCATACGAATTAACCGATCGCAGTTCTTGTATGGAAACTTTTTATTTGTGAAGAGTATTATAGCTTCGGTGCAACCAAAGTTAACATTTTTCTTGTATTTAATTTTTTTTATCATAGATTTTTTCTTCCCATTTTAATTTTGAATTATATGTTGCATATTATTTTATTTTGTTTAATATTTTCATATTATTTTTTGAAACAATAAATTTTGTAAATATTCTTTTTTATATTTTGTTTATACCGTGTTTATTTATAAATATATATTTTTTTCTTTTATAAATATATAATTTTTCGTTCTGTTATGTTTATTTATATATATTCTTGCTATTTCTATAAGTATTTAATTTTTTTAATTTTTTTTATTCATAAGCAGTTCTATAATTTTAAAGAAGTTCTCTAACCAAAGTTGCGCTTAAGTTTTCGAAAAAGTACCACAAACTGCTTCCAACATAATTAACAAATAAAAATATGACTTATGAGATACATATCTGTGAATATGTACATCTGCATGCATTTCAGCGCATCCCATCAACAGCGCAGCAGCCGCAGCAAAAACGTCAAATCTGAAACAGTAATATATCAAAAGGCAAACAGTAATTCAGAAAGGTGAAAAAATGGTAGTGGCATGTTTGCTTTACGGATTAATGAAACCCTCGCCACATTTGTGGGCAAGTTGGAGTGCGGCACGACGCAATCGCCGCCAAATTTTGATTTAGGTCGGCCGACAGTAATTTCAGTGCCCAAACACCAAACGATTTTTTCGCTCTTAACCTTCTGCAAAATGCACGCACAGACACATACACGCGCTCGGGTAGTTGCGGGAACAGCGCATGTTTTTCACTGGAATTCAACGCCCCAAAAGGCATTTTGGTCCGCAAACATGAAATGAGGCTTCACCGCAACAGTACATGTGCATATGTGTGTGTGCGTGTGTACGTCATATAAAAGTAAATGCAGGAAAAAATTAACTTAAGTAAATATTGTTCGCACGCAATATGAATGCGTTTTTAATGGGATTTTTACTCCTCTATTTTCCTTTATGCTTTTGGCAGGTAATAAACGCGGTTTTAAAGTCAGTTCAATTAGGCAGAAAAATGAGGGGGAAAAAAATATTGACAACAACAAAAAAATTAAATAAATTCGAATATCGACGTAGAAATTGTCGAGAACCGAAAAGCAATTGTCTGTCTCTTTGTTTGTTTGCTTGTCTGTCTGTCCGGCTGACTGCCTTGCTGCCTTCGCGGATAATTAATGTTGTGAAAATTGCTTATGAACCTCAAGAGGCAATTAGACAAAAAGTAGCCAAGCAGAGTATGTATATATGTATATGTACACTTACATGCTGACATTTCAGCCTAGAAATAATGTAGTTCAAACAAACAAATGCTATTAAGCACATATTTATTTTCGATTGTTCAATTCCCACGTTGTTTGTACGCGCGCGCACTGCCGCGGTTCACTCAACTCAAAGCAACTCAAGCCTGTTTGATGCTATTACGCTCGGCGCGCGTTTCGTATCTACAACGGTTATGTATTTTTACTACTCGACAGCGATTTTAACTAAGATTACACCGCTCATCGATTAATTAGTCTGGCCAAAACCGAACACACACTCACGCACACTCGAAACACATATTCAAATACATTTAAAAAAAAATGTAATGGTTGCCTTGTTTAAAATTCTATTACTTCCACAACCATTACATTCGTCGCGTTGACTTTCTAAACCACTCACAGCAACTCGGTGTTGATGAGAACCAGCTATGCTGATTGAACTCACAACTAGCGGCGCTGTCAATGCTGAAGTAGTTGTTGTTAAATGCGCAAGTGGTTGTTGTAATGCCAACTAACAGATCGTTAATTATGCCTTTGATTACACATTGATTACTTTTTTTTTATTAATTTCTTTTTTTTCTTTTGTAACGGAAAGCTTAATAAATCTAAAAGAGCGTAGAGTGCAAAGTTGAAGAATAATTCATTTTTTTTTAACTACAGCTTTATGAACTTCGGATTGAAAAATTATAAAACAATAATAAAGCAGTGTATGTATGAACCCAATCTGCGTGTTAATCTGCAATTACTTGTGACGCAAAATACATATAATATTAAAATGTTGGGCCCCGTGGCAGCAATTTGGAGTTATTAGCTGTTATAAGCCGACAAATTTAAAAGCAAACGCATAATAGGTAATTACTCTGACTCAATTGGTTTAAGCAATTTGCCCGATTGTGGTGTTTTATGCTAAATTCTGTAATGTATGTTGAGTGATTCATAAACATGGTTTTAGAACACACACCTTTTTACTTAAATTTCGTGTTTTTTAATTTCATATATGTAAATATTATTTTTTTTTGTTGTAATTAGCATTTATATATTCTACTGTTGACTGCTGCTTGAATTTCTAGTCAGTCTTCTATGCAAATAATCTTCATGCAGCAGAATTCAAAAAGCTGCTTATCGATATTATTTTTTTAAAGCACTTTTGAAGAGGGTTATTGACTTTCACAATAATTTAATTTAATTTATAACAATTGTAAGTAGGTAAAATTATAAATAACCAAGTACTGTTATTGCTGAGAGCCTCTTATTGTATTTGATTATTATAATTGTTGAAAGCACTCTACTCCGACGCAAAATTTATTTTAATTTATAATTGCGTACTAATTTTCTATTGGCTCTGTCTCAATACTTTCAATTTAAAGAAAGAAAAAAGAATTTAATGTAGAAAATTAAGCGTGAGTGATTTTAATTTAAAAATGTTCATGAAAAACAATCTCATAAATAAAAATTTCCTGTTATTCAAGGGTGTAACATATTTATTGTTTACTTTATTTTAATTTTTTATATTTGACATATATATATTTGGTAGACGCTATACCAATAGAAATGACGTGATTTTGACACCTCGTGGCGGCCATGTTTGTTTACGAATTTGTGTCAAAGTTTGTTAGTGTGTTTAGTAGGGTTTGTCATTTCATCATGTCATGTTTTATTTTGGTACAACGCTTGGAAATTGTCCAAGTTTATTACGCAAAGTCACATTCTCGAGAAAAACGTTGAAAAAACTTTCATGGAAAAATCATCTTCACAGATGAGGTCCATTTCTGTCTTAATGGCTTAGTACACAAAGAAAATTGTCACTTTTGGAGTTAGTCAAATCCTTGTGTAGTTCAGGAACCGCAATTGCATCACCAAAAATGTACCTTAATCTAAAACTTAGCGATCCAAACAGGGTTAGATCGTCGAAATAACAGCTCTTGGCCGGATAAAATCCGGGTCAATTCCGGTATCGCAAGACCGGCTGTTGTGGGAATTGCTGGGATGCCTCTTGATGTCTCCAATCGAGCACCTACATAGCGAGGCCCGTATGCTTCCGGTTAAGGAACATAACGAGCTCCTCTCCAACCAGTTTCTGCTGGGATGTTTTCGCAGAAACCACCCCTGCAGTCGCCTGCTTGTAGCGGAGCCGCCTCCTAGGAACATCAAGAGGTCCTTCCTTGACCACGTCGACGACATTAGACAGTACGCCGACCAGACTTCGGACGCAACTAACTTCAGACAGGCACTGACCGCCATTCACAGTGGAGCCATTAACACCTTCACCGACTCCCTCTCAGTGAATGGCGTAATACGAGTCAAACCACCACCCATTGCAGACACAGAGCTCGAGTTGCCTCGCGAATCTAGAGTGACCCTCGCGCAACTTCGTTCTGGATACTGTAGCAGGTTAAACTCCTACCTATCCAGAATAGACCCTGACATACCAAACACATGTCCTGCATGCAATGAGTCTCCGCATGACACTAACCACCTCTTTGCATGCCCAACAAACCCCACTCATCTAACACCCCTCTCCCTCTGGTCCGACCCCGTCGAAACAGCTCGTTTCCTGGGCCTTCAGTTAGATGACCTCGACGACAACGAATCTAGAATTTATCACCCAAACGGGGATTAGATAATCGTTACAACAACAACAACAACAGCCTTATAACACGATTTTGATCCGACTTTTTTTCCCCCGAAATTTAAAGAAATCGATGCGAACAATCTCTATTCTATATATCTAGACGTTGCGCCGCCTTATATTTCACGTCTAAATATGAACAAATTGCGTGCAAAGTTTGACGACGAATTAGAACCTATTTTGACCAAATTTGAGTAATTTATTTCATTTTAAAAACACGTCTTTCTTGTTGGTAGACCCTGTATGTATGTATATAATTCCATGTCGTTGCCCAAACTTGAAGTGTTTTTTTTTTATTATTTTCAACACATTTGTAGAACTTAAGCTTTTTCTCGTGTACGTTTTATTAATTTTAATAATAATTAATTATTTATTAGTTTGATTTGTTCAATTTAAATATATGTAAATTCCTAATTTTAAAATTTTCCATATGTACGTTTTTTGGCGCCATATTTATCGATTTGCAATTATAGTATATCGTTTGCTGTTGTTCGTATTGGAACCAACTACATATTCATGTATATTATTCTTTATAAATTCCTCGTTTCAATTATTAATTTTTAGCAATTTTCTTGTTATTTTTTTTAAATCAATTTTAAAATTTAATTTTGGTTTTCTAGGTATTTCTATAAAAAATTATTTTATAAAAAAAATTATAATGTACAAAACTTCAATGCGGAAAAATACAATGTTTTCCAGTAATTATATTTTTTTAATTCTTCTGTACATAAATATTGTATGAGTATCAATAGATTTGTTAATTACTTCACTTCTTAATTATCAAAAGTTTAAAGTGTGATTTTGGTGCTCTTTCAATTATGCCGTCGGCATATCAACGATCTGTCTACGCGCACTTCGCAACTTCCGTCGGCACTTCAAAGCAACTACGCATGCTCGGGTTTGGCAATACTCAAAAAATGTGTTATTTTTTTTTAACTGTATACTTGTATAAAGTAATTAATGAGATATATTTTTTACTTATGAATTAATCAACTGCTTGTACAAAATCAATTTTATTTTATTTACCTATATTTATTATACCCTGAACAGGTTGTATTAAGTTCGTAATACACAGAAGCAAACGTCGGTGACTTTATAAAATGTATATATAAATGAGCAGCGTGACGAGCTGAGTCAATGTAGTCATGTCCATCTGTCTGTTCGTTTGGCTGTATATACGCAAACTAGTCCCTCCGATTTTGAGACATCGATCTGAAATTTTTATGCACATATCTTTTCTCTCCAAGAAACTGCTCATTTGTCGGAAACGCTAATATCGAACCACTATAGCGCATATATGTATGTAGCTGTCGTACAAACTGAACGATCAAACTCAAGTGCCCGTATGAAAACTTTTTTTGACACGGTATCTTCACGTAATTTGGCACAGATTACTGCTCAATATACCGCTTCAATTCGCAAATATATTTTTCAGAACGGACCACTATAGCATATAGTTGCCATACAAACTGACCAATCCAAAACAAGTTCTTGTGAGGAGAAATTGAACCTGTTAAGGTTCCCTCTTGTTTTGTAAATATTTATAATATGTTATTATACAATAAAATAGTGGTTCATTTAATTCTCTCTAAATGCTAAAACTTAGCAAAACTTTTGGAAGAAATCAAAATTTTATATATTATGTAACAACGAAGAATATGAAAAAATGTTAAGCTTAGATGGCTTGTTACATTATTAATTCCTTCAAACTGATGTTAAAATGAAAATATTGCACTGTTACAATAATCCAGCACGTGACTGTATATTTAACAAAATTTTGAAAATTTGAATCACAAAACTTAATTTTAAATTAATTAACAAATTGTTGAATTATTTATATTACTCAGTTTAAAAATTTCAACAAATTAACTTAGAAGATTCCTGCGTGTGTGATGCCAGATTTTATACATTTTTTTTAAACTTTTGAAATTCATATGTATGCGAAATTAAATAAAAAGCCATATAAGTAATAAAGCAATTAACCAAACTCGAGTATACTAAACCATATGCAACTACAAATATTATTTACCAAAATCATGATTGATTGTTTTTGTTTTTTCTTGAAACATCATTTTATTTGGTTATATGTATCTCATCATTTAGTCATGCAACCTAAAAGGCTAATTGAAAATAATGTTTATTTACACAACAACTCCCACAACAGAATTTAAAGGTTAATTGCTGTCAGCAACGATGTCAAATGACATAAGCTCAGCGGCAGCGGGTCGGGCGGGCGTTTCATAATTGTTTAGCTTTTCCTTATTTTGTTTTGGTTCCTATTTCACTTCCATTTCTCTTTCAAAACAGCTTCAATCGGTTTTGTTTTGCTACATTTTACAATTTTTTCCCACAAATCTTGATGACACAGCGTTAGTGTGAGTGTATAAGTTTGTCTGCAGTCTAGTGCGTGTTTGTGGGCGCACGCTCGCCCCTATGATTTATTATAGAGCAATCAAAAAATCACCTAATTTGTGTAAACACACCGACAAGAGCGACTGACATGCCAGCAAGCGCAGACAGATAGACATACACACCGGCAGCCACACAGCCATACAGACATATGTACATATCTACTGTCAGACATAAATATATTTGCAGCAGCATAGACGTGCGTCTTGTATGCGGGTAGCAAAGTAGGTGAATGATTCGTCGTCGTAAGCTACTCCTGTCGGAAGCAGCTATCGGGTTACAAGCCGTCGCACGCCGCCTCTGGCAGCGCAACGAAAAAAGATGTTGCATGAGAGAAAAAAAACCTGAAAGTTATAAGTACAAAAAACAAAAAATGTGTGTAAAAAGCAATACAACTTACTTTCCTTCTGGCATTTTTTTTTTGTTTTACTGACTTTTTTGCTGCCGTATTTTGTTGTTGTTGTGGTGCGCCTGTTCTCTGACCTTAAACATTCTTTAAGTTCGTAATCCGCCATAAGTATATCCGAGTGGTTTGTTGACACGTTGCGGTGAGTGATTGCTTTTATTGTTGTTGTTTTTTTCAGGGTTGTTATATCTGTTGTTGTTGTTTTTGTTGCTGTTCACTTTCGTGCATACCTGTTGCTGTTGCTGCTTGTACTTTTGACATGTGCTGTTGTTGTTGCAGCTGCTTTAGCTAACTGTCGGTATTTGCGCTCGCATATTATTGACTTAGTTTGTTGTTATTCTTCTTGTTGCTGTTGTTGTTGTTCATAGCTATGTGTTTCATGTAGTTTTATGCAGTTTGACATTCTTTTGCTATAATATTTTGTTCTCGTTATTATATATTTTGCTTCTTGGCTTTGTTTGTTGTTAATATGAAAGATTACATTTCATATTGCGTTGTTGCTGTTGTTTGCTCACATAATTACCTTTTTACTTGTTCATTTGTCTGTTAGCTCATAGTTGAGTTGTTGAGTTATCACAATTTGTCTAACTATTTATTTTGTTTAGTATAAGTATATAACTAATCGGGCACTGAGCTTCAAGTTAGAGTCATATCGAATGTGTGGTAGGCCCTAAGGCTGTTGGTCGAACCCTTTTTGTTGGTATCTTTGACAAAATAAATTACATTGCATTATTATGCAATTTTAAAGATTTTTTAGTAAAGAGATTTTTTTTTGTGTGGCAGGGTAATATATCTTTCATACCCTAGATGGGGTATAATTAGTTCGCCACAAAGTTTGTTACATCCACTCGAAAACGCCAAAGACCCTATAGAGTGTATATACTTGTATGTATATGCACATATACATACGAGCGGAGCCGATTTAGTCATGTCCGCCTCTCCATCTATCTGTATATATGCGCACTGAGTTATTGAGTCGCTGAGTTATTGAGATATCGATCTGAAATTTTGTTTTCTGCTCTCCATAAAGGATGTCGGAACCACCGATATCGGACTACCATAGCATATAGCTGGCATACAAACTGATTGATAAAAATCATGTCCTTGTATGGAAAACTTTTGTATTTGACGAGTTATCGTCACAAAATTTCGCATGTATTATTGTCAAAGGTAACAAGACGCGGCTAGAAGAAACAACTAGTAAAACGTTTTTTATTGGATGGAAATCTTTGGCCGTTTACGTTTTCAGATTACATAGTATATAGTAACTATAAGAAATGCATCTGTGAAGGGTATTGTAGCTTCGGTGCAGCCAAAATTTTCGTTTATCTGTTTTGTTTTATATTTATTTAAATATAATTTTTTTCGTTTGTTTTTTTGTAAATTAAGTTAATAAAATAAATTTAAAAATTAATAATTAAATTTAAATAACAAAAAAATAATAATAATATAAAATTGCTTTCACACTACTTGTATAATCTTAAACAATTCATAATTTTTTTGCCAGCATTTTCACTAGCAACAAAAAAGTTACACAAATAACTCTTGTTTTTTGTTGTTTGTTTTTATTGTTGTATTTAACAAAACCTCGCGTTCTATTCTTATTTGCCTTTTCTGCACTTATGTAACTGTTGTACCATATGAAATAATGTGCTGTTACTTATAATCTTGCTGCTACTTTCATTTCATCATGCTGTCGTTAGCTACTTACGCCGTCAAATTTGCCAGCACTTGGCAACCACTCAAGCAGGCAGCGCTCAACACATACTTAAGTGTCATTTTTCTGCTTCTTCACCCATATAAACACATCGATCAAGCAGCACTCGACTGCGGATTTACATAATTGGTGCGCCTTTGACAATGCAAAAAACAACAACAACAAAATGTGTTGTTATTGCTACGCATAAGCTGTTTGTGTTGTATTGATTATTATTGCCAACTATTTAATTCTATTTAATTATGGGCATTTGAATTTTGTGGAAGAGGATGTACACACATACATACAAACATGATTTTTTGCTCCATTAAATTGCCAAGTACTCACGCATTTTTCCAGTATTTCACCTAAGTAAAACTTACTGTCATTGTTTGTTGTTGTTGTTCTTGTTGTTGCTTTATTGTGTGACATTATGATAAAATCTTCAAAACTCGGAATACAAAAATTCAGTTTTTCTCAAAGCAATGTCACAATACAAACACAATGAGATATAGAAGTAATTGTGTGAGTGCCGGAATTGAGAGAAAAAAAATGAAGAACTTGTCTATGTGTATGTGTATGTGTTAACTCAATTATGTGTCTGCGCTTTGTATTGTGAACATATTTACTTAGGCGCACACAAAAGCAGCAAAACATCAAAAGCATTCATATTTACTTAAGCATTTTTCAAAGTAAACGAGAATAAGTGGAAAGTGAACGAGCTGCTGCACTATTGCACGGACGGCGCAGAGACGCGCGACCAACTAGGCAACAGGACAAAAAGCACGAAAAAGTGATAAAATGAGAAAAAGTAAAGTTTTATAACTGAGGGACAGCTTGATGATGCCGTTAAAGCGACGCATTGAAGACACATTGAAAAAAGACATCACGAGTATTTTTACCTTTTTTCAATACATACATATGTATGCATGCTTGTATATACAAATGTATGTATGTTGTGTGTGTGTGTGTGTTTACTTTTCTTACTACCAATTATTGTTACTTTTTAATTCTTTTGAAATACTTTTTGTGTGTAGTCATCTGCTTTTGGCTGTGTCAATCAATGCTCTTGCGGCCAGACAGCAAGCATGGCGCGGCAAAAACTGTATTTTTTCTGCTCAAATATATTTTTTTACAAATTTCTTATTTTAGTTTTTTCTGAACTGCGACAAAATGTTGCATGCCGCAGTCATGACAGCAAACCATAATAATAATGGGCAATACATAAAACACAAACAAATACAAAGCAATACGTTGTTAGCAGCAAAAGACTCGTTGTTGTTGTCAGCGACAGCGCTGGCAACAAGCGGTCATTATCGGTTATACCTGTTCGCCGAGCATCACATAAAGTTTAATATCACTATTTTTTTTAATTAAGCTCGGTTAAATTACATTTCAAATTACAATTAAAAAAAACTTTTATTACAACTTCTTGTTGTTTTATTTTTTGTTATTGTTTTGGAGTTTGTCAGATATCGATTTGAAATTTTGCACACATTCTTTTCTCCCCAAGAAGCTGTACATTTGTCAGAACCGCCGATATCGGACTACTATAGCATATAGCTGCCATACAAACTGACCGATCAAAATCAAGTTATAGTATTGAAAACTAATTTATTTGACGAGTTATCTTCTTTGAAATGGCTGCCATAAAAACTGACCTAAAGAAACCAAAATAGATCATAAAGATGTTTTTCTACCCTTTTATGCAGAGAGAAATGCAGCTGTGAGGGGTATTGCATCGGTCCTTTTTCTATTGGTATTAGGGGGGTAGATAGAGTGGCTGTCTTTCGATACACCTAGGCCTTTAGAAGGCCCATTGTGATACCAACGGGACCAAGGTCCCCTCACTCTATTAGCTCCTCTCTGAACCACCCCGTACTTGTGATGTACTTCAGCAATAAGACAAGTTTTATCCATGCAACCTCCGAGACGTCGTCAAAAAACCCTCGATTGATGCTGCGACTATTTTCCTTTATAGAGCCATGCAATCGCATAGAAGATGTTTAATGGTCTCCTCCTCTTCTACCTCCTGACAGCTTCTACAATAATAGTTATATGGCTATCTATTTGCATGCCTGCCTATTAGACAGTGGCTTGTTAGTACTCCTACTAGACCTATCATTCCGTTTTCTATTGGTATTACTACGTACTACTATTACTATATTTTCCTTGAATAATTTATTAATATATTATACATACATATATACACATATATGTGAATATCATGCATATTTATAAGTATCTATTTTACATATTTCTTTACCTACCCCTCCACTTGCCGCCACAAATATTGATCGCAGCTCAATTTCATTTGCAGCAATCTCAGCCGTAGTTTACTAACCTGCTAGACACACACACATATCTACATACAGACATTTGTACGTAAATGTATCTAAGTACACAAAATAAATGCGCCGCGCTACATTTGTATCTGTCCATGTCCACTTGCTGCTTAGTCTTTTTTAAGCCAGAACATTACAATTGATTTTTATGACTTTTAAAGTGGAAAACTGGTTTTGATTGCAGCATGTCCCAAGCACACATACGCACACGCACACACATGCAGGCATGCTGACATCTCTGCTATAATTAAAAATAAAAACAGTCAAAATCGACACAAAAAGCATTGTAATCCAGAAAAAAGAATGACATTTGAAATAATACCGTGTCTATGCGGCAATGTTGCGCTGCATCACTTGTCCACACACACACGCAAACAAACATGCGTACAACGAATGCAGATAGCTGGAAATGCTGCAACGAAATGAAGACAGCATTGTCCAATAGGTAATGTCTCTAAAACAAACATTGAGTTCAACTAAATATTTAGATACCTGCTTGCTGCTGGCGCTGCTCTGTTCGCTTGTCTGCCAATAATTGAAGTGTAGCAGCATGAGAGTGAGCAAGTAAGTAAATACGAGTATTAAAAATACTCGTTACAATAAGCGTAAGAAATGTGTGAGATTTCCATTGCGTATTCGTTCATCTTCGCTGGTATACCCCACACGTATTCCTAAAATGTATGTGTATAAGTGTGTGAATTGGAGAATTGTTTTCCGGAATTCGTGGGTATGCACTACAAATTGCTTATAGCATAACAGTTACAACTCAATAAAATCAAATTTCAAGGAATTCACAACTTTCTGCGTGTGTGTGTGATTGCTCAACTGTCATAATTTTGACACAAGAAACGGCTGAAAAACGCCAAATCATTGCAACATGTTATTTCTGGAAGTTTTTGTAAAACCGGAAACCATTTTTATCGTGATATTGCCATAATTCGAGTGAATTAAAATCATTTTAGTCTAGCAGAATATTTTTTTTTATAAAAAATACTTTTTTAATCTTAAACACATAAATTAAAAAAAAGTAAATAAAATGTTTAATTAAATATTTTTGTTGTATAATTTACAAATATCAATAATTATTTCAGTTAAAATTTTTTTATTATAAATATTACTTTTTTAATCTTAAAAACACATAAATTTGAAAAATTAAATGATTAAATAAATATATTTTTTTTTTAATTTTTAAATATCTTTAATTATTGCAATTAACATTTTTTTTGATAATTTTCAAATATCTTTAGCTTTTGCTGTTAAACTTTTTTTATTTTTTCGTAACTTAAAACTTTTTTGCCTTTTCGTGTATCAATTGTTTTTTTTTTTACTTCAAAAAATATTACATATTTTGTTTTCAAATTTATTAATACCTTCGTAATAATTTAAATTTTCTTATTTTGTCTGCTAACCTTATATCAATTTACCTATGTTTTCATAAAAATCCTATCAATTTTTATTTTTATATCAAATATTATAAATTATAAATTTTTTAGCGCATGCTAATTGCGTGTTTTTTATATTACAGATTTTTGAATTTTTTTTAATATTTAGTATTTAAATTTTCGGTATTTTTTATTTCACACATTTTTTAGTTAGTTTAAATATTTTTTTTTAATTTTAACACGAATTTTTCAAATTTTGAAAATGTCGGCTTTCCACAGAATATGTTTCCCTAAATATTTTAAAAAATTTTCAAATATACCTTTTTTGAATCTTATGTATAATTTAATAATATAAATTTGGTTTCTTAAATAATTTATTAATAGTTAATTTGTTAAATATTTTATACTCAAATTTATTTTTTTTACATATATTTTTAATATAAACATTTTTCCTCAAATTTGGAATCTGTAATAATTTTTTTCAACATAACCTCACTTTAATTCAAACGAATTCTAATATAGAGCAACAAAAAACTAGTTTGAGCTGAAAAAATTGTTTTCTTTGTTTATTTATTTATTTTTTTTTTGAAAAAAAAATGTATCATATTTTTTTCGATTTCTCATTTTTTTACCTAAAATATTATTATATTTTCAATACTAAAAACTTGAGTCTTTCACATTCTCTCACCCAACGAATGGTATACACTTTGATATGGGTTTCTTACAAACATGCGTTGCGGGAGCTGATAGTTGCCGTCGGCTAGTCATTTATGCAAATGCATTGCGGTATATACGAAATAGTATAGCGAGTTGAGAAGCAATACAATTGATCGCGCGAACGAGGGCGACAAAAGGTATGACCGTCATTTCCGTTCATATGCTGCTTGAATGTACGCATACACACACACACAAACGTGTGGTGCATATATATGTATGAATTAAATTGACAGTCACAATTGTCCAACTGGCTGTGTGCACGGAACAAAGCAACAACTATGATAACAAACAAAAGTGCATCGGCACTTGCTGCCTCGCCGCTTACTTGGGCACCTCGGAGCCGGTGAGGTGAATGGATGCATCACATACACACACACACATGCACGTCGTAGCAAAAATAAAACAATGAAGCGGTGTAGTGGTGTAGGGGGTGCGCGGGTTGCAGGTGGCTGTGTTGTTGGTGTTTATCTGCCGAAATGCATAAAATGCTGAAATTGTCGCTGCTGCCGCTGCCTGCCAGCGTCACTGCGGTCCATTTGCGCTGGCTTATGCGTTGCGATAATGGAGCAGTTGGAATGCAGTAATACAAATTTATATACTCACATGCATATGCGTGCATGCGTGTGCCTAGCAATTCTCTATTTGGTATTTCATTTAAGCGCTATTTATTGTTAGTATCTATTGGTTCTTGGCTTTGTTTTCGCATTTGTGCGCAGTCAAATCAGAGGATTAACTAGTTTAAAACTAGTGTTACATATGCGCGTACTCACATAAATAAATACATACAATTGTGTCCACACTGGTTTCACAGCCGCATACGTTGCGAAATTGCAACATTGTGGCAAGTGTAATCTATTTGCGTTGTAATTATCGATCAGCTTTGTTGCTATTGTTGGCTTCAAAGACGCGTATGTAGACAAGTAGAAAAGCTATTTTTAAAAAAACTAGATTGGATTGCATTTGTTGAAGACAGACGAGCTTAGTAAGAATATTGAAGATATTGTGATGTAATTTTGCTTTTGGAATATTAACATTTAATTTTTCTTTTATGAACTTATTTGTTAAAATAAATAATAATTTCAATATTATAATAAAACAAGAACAAATTTAGATTACGGTTGCAGCTAAATTGCGGCTGAAGCTAAAATAGCCTTCACAAATAAAAAAGTTGCCATACAAGAACTTGATTTTAATAGGTCACTTTGTATGTCAGCTATATATTATAGTCATTCGATCTGAACAATTTTTTCGGAGATTGTACCATCGTCTTGTTTAATAATTCCTGTCAAATTTAGATATCTTATCAAATCAAAAAGGTTTTCCATACAAAAACTTAATTTTGATCGAGCAGTTTGTATGGCAGCTATATCCTATAGTGGTTCGATATCGGCAGTTCCGACAAATGTGCAACTGCTTGGGGAAAAAATTATGTGTGCAAGTTTTCAGAGCGATATCTCAAAAACTGAAGCATTAATTCGATTATTTACAGACAGTCAGACGGACATGGCTAAATTACAGAGTTTCTGAAGTTTGCTTCTGGGTGTTACAAACCTCATGGCAAACTGTATATACCCTGTTCAGAGTATAAAAATACCATAGACCAATCGAAAATATTTGAGTAAAAAATTGCCTTATTAATTTTTAATTAATATATCAATAATATATAAGAATTAACTTCAAAATCAGTTTTAGTTTTTTTTATAAATTGCTTAGTAATTAAATTTTTTGTAAAGGAACAAAAAATATTTCTGTATATTTTTTATAATAAATAAAAAAATAAAAAATTACACAAGCAAATGTCAAAAATTGTCTGATTTAATTCTAGAATCTTATCAACTCTTTAAAGTGCATTTGTAACAATTCTTTTCCCACAAACCCCATCATGCAGTGAGGAAGTTAGCCTCATGACGCATATTTTAGGGCGCACAATACAAGTTTGTGACACAAAGCGCCCGCAGCTCAAAATTGACAAGATACAGAGTAAGGAAAAATAAATAACATGCTCTAACGGTTAGT
Source organism: Bactrocera oleae (assembly GCF_042242935.1). NCBI lineage: Eukaryota > Metazoa > Arthropoda > Insecta > Diptera > Tephritidae > Bactrocera > Bactrocera oleae. The sequence continues at coordinate 19,102,296 of NC_091536.1, read as the reverse complement.
TAGTTTTGAAACAATTCTGTTGAAAATTTCATTCTTTTTTCATTCACCTATTGGAGCAGGTGGCTTTTTGTGGTTCAGACTGTTCCTGCTGCCTGCCACTTTGGCTTCATATTTAATGCTGACTTATCTTGCACAGTTGCACTACTGTGTGCATATGTATGCATGTATATGTGTAGGTTTCCATATATATATATGTATTCGTAGTTTAGGCTGCGATGTCCGCTCACTTGAGTAATAACAATTAGATGAACCCCTATATAATCCAAATTAGCCATGCCTCAGTGGTTTTGACATTACATTTCACCGCATAGACATTTCATGTATGTCATATGTATATACATATATATGTATGTGTATGAGTGTAGGGGTGCGTTAGCTATTTATGTGTATATGTATGTGTGCGTCTTAGCGGTCGCTGTAGCAGCCATCAAACTATTTTTGCGCTAACCCGTAAGTTGCTTTTATTTTTTTTATTTATTGGTTTGTTTTTTTTATTGTTTTTGTTGCTTGTTTTTTAATTTTTGTTGTATTTCATTTCAACTTTTTGCACTACCATCTAATTCGCTCTGACAGCGTCGCAACATTGTTCTATTTACGCTTACCTTTGTTCTGAAACAGCGCTATCTATCCATCGATTCGTCCCCCTTACCTGCTTAGTTAGCATCTGAAACGCTACTACATCATTTCTTACTTTCGCCAATGAAATGATGGCAGTTTTGAACTCCTTGTGTGGTTTGCAATGATAAATGTGCATGTACATATGTATATGTGTGTATGTCTGTATATATATATATGTACATGGATATGTGTGTGTAAGTAAACTAATTTTATTTAATACAAAAGCAAGTACGTACTCGAGTACTATACTTAAACATTATGCGCTTAACCAGCGCCAGGGTATTAGAGCACAGGGGAGGATAGGCGTGGCATTCACATGTTCCAACAATGTTGTCAATTACTTGTTAAAAACGCTCTGAACTGGCATCGCCTAATTGACATACAATACAGTGTTTTGAATAATAAACAGGTGATTGGTTGTGTGTGGTTTCTTCTTCTTCAGCTACTTCCTCTACTTTTTCAGACTTGTACCTCGGCCGCAGCGGTTTTCGTACCCTCTTTTTTTCGGTCGTGTTTTTTTTTTTTTTTGAGCCCTCGCAGGGTTTATGTGCGTGCCTTGTTTGCTAATCGCTGGTGTTAAAGAGATCAGCCCAATTAACAACTCGCAGAACAATCAACCGCCTGATTACATTTATGTACATATGTATGTGTGAGTGCGGTTGTGTGTGTGCTTATTTATTCTATAAACGCTCACTTACCCGCAACTTGCTTTCATGTAATATTTTTCATTTCAGCTATTATTAATAATTATGCGCCCTTTATAGCTCGCTTACAAGCCTATAAAAAATAATTGCAATAGCATAAAAAAAAACCAAAATGAAAATTATATCAACGCCCCAACGACTTGTGCGTAAATTAAAATATAATATTTTTCGCATGGCTAACTCAGGCCACACAATGCTGGTCAAGCTGTCAGGTCGATTAGTAAGCGCTTTCTCACAAGCACGCATGCTTACATACGCACTCACCCATACATATATGCATACATATATACATGCATAATCAAATATATCCCTTATATCCTTCGTATATCCTCTTCTTGTTAATTTGCTAAGTCGCACGTGAGAGTCTCCAACTTAAGGCACATGTAATGTAGGCATATGTAAATAAATATGTATGTTTGGACGTGTGTACGTGCCTTCCTGCTTAAATAATCATGGTCAATTAGTTTTATTTAACTACAGCTGTTAAACAATTTAAAAGGACAAATAGCAGCAGGATCAACGGCACTACTTGATTGCTGCGAATTCAATGTGACAACCAGCTGTGCGTGTGATCTCACTCTCCGCTACATTTACCTTCTAGCTCCCCGCTCTCGCTACCTCTGTATGCGCCTGCCACCTGCGGTTATAGCTAAGCTTTGACTTATCTTCCTTGCTTTGCGCTGTTGGTTGCGTGTGCAGACCACGAAATGTCCTGCGTTTGCAGTTAGCCAACAACAACAGCAATTTAAAAATGCATTTAACCATGAATTAATGCGAGGTTTAAGCGGATTAGATCATTAAGCATCACTGCTTAATCACTTGAATGAAGTTCGAAAGTATTATCCTTGATAACTCGTGTTTAAATTATATATGACATGTGTGATCTTTTGCGGTTTAGTGGATGTCTCCAGCTGTTCTGTTGTGCCTGTTGTCACTAGCACTAAAAATTATGAAGTTTGGAGTGTGGAGAACATACAAATTGGGGTTTACTTAGAAATACAGAGTTTGATGTTACATCCGGTTGATGGTTGCAGTTCTTTACAGATATCATAATAATAAATTAAAATCGTATGTGTGTGAAAGCATCACTCTACTGATGGAATTCCTTTTGTTTTTCTTGTAACCAATGCGAATTGCCGCTTACTTAAGATTTTGATCAACTATAACCTGTAGCAAGGTTTGTTAATACAAAGACACTCACATAATATCTACACAAAGTGCTTTTGTACCTTAGGTTCCTATTAATATTCTTTGTTTTCTTTTTGGTAGTTAAGGTTTGTCACTTCACTCCTCCCGTAACAAGTCAGTTTAGCTCCGTTTTCCAGAATCTAATTATATTAGTGCAATGCGAGTAAATTAGATTGATTATTTTGTAATCTGAGAATCGTCTTTTAAACATGTACTCTAACTCTATTTTAGCTCCTCTTCTCCATTTAATCCCGATAAGAAAGCCTACACCTTTTAAATGAATAAGAAAATAACGCGTTTTCAGTATTTCCACGTGGGTTCTTTTCTATATAGTCTAAGGTTAACTTGGTTTGATGCTCTTCGATAGACTATCAGCATTTTAATGTACTATACCTGAATGATATTATAATAATATGAGAGTTTCTCTTGCCTCTCAAAAAAAATTGGAACACGGCTGCTGCGCTTATTATGTTGGGTCAACATAACCAATCAGAACTCTAAGGATTGCTTAATCAGCAGTTTAACCTAACTTCTTTGAACCTTTTGTGCTTAAGGGTTATATTTAAACAGATTTAAGTGATCGTCGAACCAATTACAGATTTTCAAACACTCGAAGCCTTCATTATTACCGACCCATAATTTTTTGTAGCCTGTACTCCAACGCTCAAATTAGCTTGTCAATATTAAAATCACATTACAGCATTGCAGAGTTATTTCAGACATTCAAATAACCTTCAGCATTGTCAGGTCTATCATCATACACATGTTTCGTAAGAAATCTCTTCCGCCTGAAATACGTGGTGTTAGATAACCAACTATCATACCATACAAAACAAAAAATGATTTCCACATCCTTTTAGTAGTTCTTTAATTAATAATAATTCTAAGCGCGCAAAAATTGATTAAAAACACACAAAACTAAATTTCATGCTTCGCCACAAATATTTCTGAAGCTTCGCTCTTCTTCGTCAATGAAATTGTGACTTTTAGGTTAGAATTTATTGCAAGATCATTTCAAAGCCAGATGTTGAAAGCATTACATAAACTGCTTACAAAAATTTAAATACAAAATGAGTATGCATACATGTTTGTGTGTGTATGTGTGAGCGAGCTCTTGTCTGCCTCAAATACATACATTTTAGACCGTGCCGAGCTTCTGGTTCTGCACGATTTGACATGCTTCCAGTTAGTTTTCAATTTCGTTGTCACATTTGCGGTCAACCATAGCAATGAGGCATTGTCATATACATATGTAAATAATCACTAATGTGTGCACATAAATATGTATGTGTAAGTATGTCTGTATAGGTAGCGATGATGTAAAAATGGAACAGCTATTATCATAAACCTGCATTAAACCGTATAACTACTTCTCTGAAGGCATGCAAATGTAGCAAGAGAAGTTCAAAAACACAACAAAAAATAAAAGGGCAACAACAAAAATCGAAGCTACTAAATTTCTATAGATGAGCAGTGAGAAGTATTCGTGGTCAGACGGAGGATAATTGTTTTGGCAGTCGGCATTTGACGTCATTTGTTTACACGCTGTGCCCTCTTCGCCAAACAACAACAACAAAGCTACATCAACATCAACAAGATCCGCGCAGCCAAACTGGGTGTTGCCGGGTATTCTTTTATTATACGAATATTTAGCGATTTTCAACACCTTCGAACGAGCAAACTAACAGCCAATGGCAAAGCGCTCGCGATCCTTAAACGAATACACACACCACCTTGTATTTGTTGTATAGTTGATGCATTCACATTTGAGCAAACTGAACATTAATAAGTAACAATTTCTTTAATATACCCTCGTTTATTTATTTTTTCTTATGTAATTTTCTTTTTTTACTCATCTCTTCCAGATAAAATCCAATGATGGACTGCCACAGCGTATCTGCTCGAAATGTACCGCGCAATTCTATATTATCCACAAGTTTCGTCGTAAATGCCTCAAGGTACAAATCAGATTGCGTTCGCTCTTCGACAAAACCAATTGTTGGGAATATGAAGAATTGTTGGCGCAAGTGGCGGACGAGCAAACGGAGGAGCTGTCGACCGCGCTGGCTTCGAAGACGAAATCGAAGCCAAATAATTGCCAAAGACTGCGCAACCAGGAGACGCAAACCACAGACGAGCTGGAGACCGCGTTGAGCGTGAATCTGCCACCGGTGTTGGACATTGGCAACGATTTAATTAACGATAACTGCAGCAAATCGCCGCGTTCGGGGCTGGAGCTCAACGTCAATGCGGCCGATACCGCCAATACCAGCCATATCGGCAAAATGGCTAATAATACGGCGAGTCTGAGCGGTAATGGTAACAGCAGTGAGACGTCCAAGCTGTCTTCTATAGAGAAGACAGCAAACGCTGCCGCAACTACAGCAACAACCACATTAACAACGGTAAGAACGTCCTCCCCTTGCGCGATGCAAAATCCATTACTGGGCGTTGAACCAACAAAGCCCAAAACGAAAGTGCCAAACAATGATTTGACGACGTTGGATGTTGAGACGGCTCTGGGACGTGATGTAAATAGGCGCAGCGGTCGAAGCGTCGATCAAGAGTCATTGCTGGCAACGCATATTATTTTTAAGCCCGCAACGGCGGCAGAACGTACAAAAGCCAACAAGAGAACAGCCTCACCAACAAACCCAACGACTGTGATGATGCGAACGCGATCGGCGCGAAAAAGGCCGATTAGTTGCCAGCAAAGCAATGAGGATGAATTATCCTTGGCCGCACGGGTGAAAGATGGGGCGCGAGCAGATGATTGTCTTGCCGCTGTTAATGACGTTGATGATGATGATGACGATGAGGTGAAAAATGAGGCATTGCCGCGAACAGACGACGCAGTGCCGACCGACGCCGATCAGTCTGTGGAGGCCATAGCCAAAACGGCGTCGTTATGCGCGTCTCTATCTCCGTCTCCAACGTATTTAAGCGGCGAGCCAAAGCATGCCGAAAATTGTGTGCAACGTGAGAAACGTGCAAGGGAACGGGAACGAGAGCGAGGCGGTGTTTGCGAATGTGTACGCGAAGGAGAACGAGAAACAGAAGCGGAAATCGCGTCAGCAGCAGTATTTATGGATACGCGACACGCCCACTCATACACAGCGACGACTAAAGAGGCGGTAGAGACGGCGGCGGCAACGGCGATTTTATGTGATGCGGACACGTTAATAGCGCGTTGTGGCGGTGATTGTGGCGGCAATGTTGTTAAAGCTATCACAGATGAGCCTCTGACCAAAATTTCGAGTTCTTCGCGGAACAACAAGGTAGACGACGACGTCGTTGATTTGTTACAACCAGCTGTTGTTGTTAACACTACAAAGGCAACACCAATGGACGTCGACACATCGTCGGTGCAACAGAAACCGATTAGCGGTCAAGCGGTCACAACAACACCAACAATTGGCAATAATACCGAAACGAGTGCGACTGTATCGGCGGCGGCGGTGACGGTGGCGGTGACGGCGGTGGTTGGGTTAAGTAAAGTACCGAGGAATGATGTACAAAGCAGTAAACAAACAGTGGAAGCGTCCGAGATTAGTAATTTGCCAATTTTGCCGGCAACAACGACGAATACGACGACGTGCAACAACGAGGCTGTGAAAGATGGTGCGGCTGCTTTGCAGATAATTGCCATTGAAACTGATGCAAGCAAAGCGACATCGGCGGCAGTTGGGGCTAATAATAAGGGAGTTGCTGGCAACACTTTAAAGTCAAGTTTGAATCGCACTTTGAGTCTGAGTAATGTACAGGGCGGCGGCTGCGGTGTTGGCGGTAAGCATCATTTGGAAACTGATGAACGCTTGGCTGCTGAAAATGTGCCTGTTACCGTAGACGCTGATGGTAATGGTGATGATGAAGGCGTTGAAACGCTAATAGCAACAGTTGAACAGCAAAGACCAACAACAGCTGAGCACAAATACAACATGGAAACTATTAGGACTGCGTTCTCAGCAGAAACCGATCTGCTAGAAACCGACCAGCTAGAAACCTCAACCGCAAACGATCCCAACTCCGCTAGCGCGGTTTCCGCTTTCATAACGAAAGCTGCACTCAAAGCTTACAGCACCTCACCGAAATGTCGTTCGCTCGCACGTCGGCATATGCAGCACAAGCTGAGACGTACACTGAAGGGACCCATCGGCCACTTGCTCGCCAATTCGCCTGCCTCTACATCGGCCGCCGCGGCAGCTTTCACCGCCATGCATTATAAGAAGAAGCAGGTACGACGTAGCCTTACAAAACTAACGTCTGAGCGCGCGACGGCTCTGCTCGATGGTGATGCACCCGCAATGACGGCGGCCACCAACGATATTGATACTAATAGCATAGCGGAAGGCGCTGACTCTACGACGCTTCCAACACAACCAACATTCTCATATTATGCGACAGCACGTCGTGGTCGTCGACGACTTAAATGGCGTGCACGCTCTCACCACCCTTGTTTCGATAAACACTCATGCACAGAGAGTGCGACAACTGATTGTGTTGTTGACGTAGATAAGGCTGAGTCGGTGACACGGCTACCCTCATGTTTTGTACGCTTACGGCGCTTAGAAGCCACTGAGTTGTATGAAGAGGTGACAAAGTCTATGACGGCGTCAGCCGCAACAGTTGCATTGCAACACACGAACGAAGCAGATGTTCACATCGCTTCGCTAATGGACAAAAAGTGCGTAGCATTAAAAGCCACTGACGCGACTGAAGATGCCTCTAATACACGCTCAGCGCTCAAACGTAAATTAGCAACCGATGAAAACGAAAGCACACATTCGACGCGCTCACCTTGGCGCACCAAAGCCGAAATGAAGGAAAGCCTACAGGAACAAACTTCCATGGAGGATGAGGAAGATCAACTTGTGCTTCCCGCACAATGTGAACCAATACCTTTTGCAACACCCACCGAAATCCAAAAGACTGAGTTATACCTAACAGAGACGGCTTACAGCACAGATGGAGATAGTACCACGACAACCGCGGGTGGAAGTTGCACAGAACGGCGAAGCAAACGCATTAAGAAGCGGCGCAAATTATTAGAGGAAACAAGAAGACGTGTTGTAACGCAAGGTGACAATTCCACCGACGGCAAAGTGATGCCCATTATTTTAAAATTGGTGCAAGAGAAACTTCCGGATGCGTGTGGCTCGTGCGCGACCAAACAAACTGATGACAAAACAAGCGTTACGCCGAGTTCACAATGCGCTTTGCCACGCCCATTGACAGCGGCGCGTTATCATGTCGTAGGTAACTTGTCCAAGCCGCAGAATATAGAGATTTCGAGCACTGAGACTCAAAAGCGACGTCGCTTCCGTCCCAAACGCTCGTGCTGTCGCGATAATTGCAGCTTGACTGATGACGCAGCCACAACGGAGGACGAACATGTGCCAAATGTAATGCAAAAGTCAAACAACAGCACCTTACCGCCACCGCTTATCAGCCAAAATAGGGGCAAGATGGTAATAAATAATGTGAGTATATTGAACGTTAATGGTTGTGCTGAGGCCACCAAAGAAAATTGTGATAATAATAAAAAGAGCGTCGCAACGTCATATACATCTGGCACGTCGGTCGGCTCAAGTTCGGGCATGACTTTGCCCAGCCAATTAGTGCCTTTACTGCCCGTTTTACCAGCGCTCACGCCAACTCAAAGTGAACCAAAGAACACCGTTGAGGCCTCAACTACTGATACTCCGCTAATTTCAGCCGTTAAGCTGACTCCAACTAAAGCCACGCCTGCCGCGTCAATGTCTCTGAAGACCTTTTCTACACTTATGTCCAACACAACAAATGCTTCGTTGTTTACCTCTCCGGTGAAAACGGACATTATAGAGTCACCCACGAAGTTTTCAACACAATCGACACCTATGATGGCAAAGATAACAGCGCTCACATCGCCAACAACAACTTCAACCGCAAGCTCCAATCCAGTGTCGGTTCTCTTACGCAATCAGCTAATAGTACGCGTACCGCTCTCTGCACTATCTGCCGATTTCCAAAAGAAATTTTTGAAAACAACAAACGTGCAAAAAACACCGATAAAAGCGACCTTGTCCGACACCTCAACGGTGACCACTGAAACGTCTAAAATTTCAGCTTTGACAGCAAAAGTGACGAAAAGTTTCCAAGAGACAAAGAAAACAGAAACAGCTGAGATCGCCCATAAAAAAGATGAGGCTAGAGAGCCAGCGCAAGCCAAAGAAAATAACAGCATCAACAGCAACAAAGATGGCGATGCTGAAGGTAAATGCATAACCATTGGTAGCTCAGAAGCAACCGCAGATACTTCTATGAAATCAACAGAACTACCGAATGCCACCAACGAGCAGCCAACTAATGAAAACCAAACTATGGAAGTTAACTCGCAACCAGCGCAGCCCCAAGCGAACGCCACGAAAGCTCAATTTATGTCCTACAGCGGCTATGCTTGCGGCAACAGCCAATACGAGAGCGAGCAAAGTGATTTTATGGGCTTCAGCGACGGTACTGGGTCAAGTCCGAATCGGCGCGTGGAGTGCCTAACGAACAACAACGCTTTGTATTCGAGCTGCGCCGTACCAACAATTTCAACGCAGACAACAGCGTCCACAGACACTCTGACTGACACAAAATTGCATGATTTCATAAGTGAATTCGCGCCTGAGTTCGCTGATGAGTCCGAAGCGCCGCTAGCCAACGAATTGCAAGCCACCTTGCCAGCCGGCGAAGTGACCGCTGCATTACTCGCTGAAGCTGAGGCTGAAGCCGAAACAGTCTCAACACAGCAACATACACAGCTGCTAAGCGAAACAAACTTGAGTGAGATGCAGGATGTGGAGACCACATTAAGTGGGATACTTAACGAAATGCAGGATCAACACATCTACACACCGGTCTCATCCAGCGCAGATGACTTTTTCGCACAATCCGTGTACTCGCCACTCTCCGAACCACCAACCACGCCCACACACAGCATGTACGCCGAAAGTCCGCTTGGTGGCGTCGGCAGTGTGGGCAGCAGCAGCATGGCCGGCGGTGGTGGCAGTTTGTCGGTGGCCTCCAGCCCTTACGTCCAACACATGCATATGGAGCCGGCGAGCGTAAGCAGTGGACAGATGTCAGAGCCATCACCAATATCGGCGCCCATGTCTGTCGGTCCACCGACACATCAGCAACAGGCGGCGCAGCAAGCGCAAGGTGCTGCTGCAGGTTATGGCAAGCAATATGGCAATAAATACGGTGAATGCTTCACGGAGGACAGCACACAGTCAGAGTTGATCGGCTTCCAAAATGATATACCCTGCTTTGAGAACATTGAGTTGGCGGGAGCAGCTGCCAACAATGCGTCGGCTAGTCCTGCAAGCAGCCAAAATGAGCAAAGTTCGCATGACTTGGAAATGCGCGCATTAGCAGCGGTGTCTCTTGAGGAGGCGACTAATTGCAAGGTGGGCGTTGCAAAGGCGGATACTTTACAATATATGGGCACTGACATGAACGCCTGCGTCAATGAGGCTAACAATGGTGTGCAGGTGCATGCGTCTGCAACGGTTTGTAATGAAAACGACGGCTCTACGAAGGAGTATTCAGTGGATAATGCGGCGTTCGCACAGCTGCTGAATGACATCCAGGAGACAGAGAGAGTGGTGGAGCAACGTGCGCGCGCGCAGGCACAAGAGGATAAGGCACAGGATGAAGTGGTGCACAAAAAACAACACCAGCGACGACAGCAGCATCATACAGTACCGCAGCCACCTTCAGCTGCTGTTCAACAACACCAGCATGCGTTGCAGCAGCAAATGTTGCCAGCAGAGGGTGCGCAGCCGCAGCAATTAATTGAACAACAGATGGCGCAACAACAACAGTTGCCGCAGGCTGAGCTACTATTGCAACAGCAACGCGAAGAAGAATTACTCAAACAACAACAGCTGCTGCAGCAACAGCAGCAACAACAAGAGCATCTTTTGCAGCAGAAATTGTTGGAGCAACAACAGCAGGAACAGCTAATGCAGCAACAACTGTTGGAACAACAACGGCGACACCAACAGCAGCAACATCAACAACAGCTGTTGGAACAACAACGTCAACGGCAGCGACAACAACAACAAATGTTGGAACAGCAACGGAAACAGCAACAACAGCAACAGCAACGTCCACAAATCGTTCATCAAACTGTGCTTGCCACACCCAAGCAACAGCAATCACAAGCTAACGCGCACACTCAAAATGGACAACAACAGAAACAACACTACATCACCTTGCCGCCCAGCTGCGCCTACGAGGCGGCGCAACTGCAACTGGCACAAGCGGCCAACGCCATACAGCCAATACAAAATCTGGGCGTTGGTGTGAACTTGTACGCCCACGGCCTCGGCAGCGGACAAGAAATCCAATGGACGTCCAGTGCCGATCTTACGAGCCTTTCGCCGGCCATCATCGAGGCGCCAGCCGCCGGTGGCGGCACCACCACCTACTACATTAGCGCCAGCGATTTGTATCAGCCTAATTTGATTGCCACCACCGGTATGTCGCCACATTTGGCTGGCACAGCGCAGCAACATGGCCACCACCGCCAACAACAACAGCATCGCCATGCACTTGAGTTAAACAAATCATCGGTGGTCGATGCAAACGAGAATTACATTGAAGGCGCTGCCTCCACAGTACAGCAGCGACCAGCGTGCCAACAGCAACCACAACAGCAGCAACAAATAATGATTGTGATACCGCAAGATTACGGCAAGCCCGGTAGTAGTGGCGCCACCCCACAATTGTACGCCACAACCACCGGCACACCTGAACCGCCGACCACATATCAATTGTCGCAGGCGCCACAAACCGTAATCATGCAACATGCACAACCACAAATGACGGGACAATCGTTGCCGCACATGTCAACGGTACAGGTGAACGGCATCAATTTGAGCCCACAATTTATCGCTTCACCAACAGTGAATTCGGCTCAACGCACTTTGCATCAGACGCCGCCTCCGCGCCATATGCAACACTATCAGTTGCACAACGCTACACCACCGCCACACCCAGCCTCCGCGCAGGTTGCAAATCGGCCGCCGCGCTGCGCTTCAACACCCTCCGCATCGCACTACCAACAACGACAACAACATCCGCAACAACAAATACAACTGCAAGCAGTACACACCACACCGCAAGTACGCATGTTGCAGCACACGCGCACACGTCAACCCGCCATGCAGCAACTACAATTGATCCAACCGCATCCGCAACCACAAACAGCAAAACCAATTGCAACAATCGCAGCTAAACCAAGCAATGCCGCCAACGCCGGCACATCCTCACAAAAAGTCAACTTGGTTTGTCGCTTCTGTCACAAACGCCCCAAGTTTACCAGCAATCTCGACTATAGCAATCACATTATTGCCATGCATCCGGTGGAGACGCCATTCAATTGTCCCCACTGCCCGATGCATTTCACGCGTCGCGTAAAACGTCAACAACACATTGTCGAAGAGCACGGCGCACAACGCTTCCAATGCGCCCAATGCGGCCAAAGTTTCTGCACGCAACGCGCACTCGATCAGCACTTGCAACGCGCCCATGCATTGGAGCCAACGCAACCATTGCAAACACAAGCACCAAAATTATCGCCCTCACAGTCACAGGCGGGCGGCCAGCAGCAACGTGTGTCGCGGCAGCAAACACAAAATTTGGCGACCGCACAGCCGACGGCAACGCATCAATTGCAACACTCGCCACAGCGTCGCAAATGTTTCCTGCAACAGCGGCCAACTTGGCTGGAGAGTCGCCATCGCAACGCAGCAATGGCCTCGGCAGCAGCGGCCGCTGCCGCGTCCACCAACTCGCAAACGTCGATGGTGCGTGTCGAGGATGTGCATCTGCAAGTGTGCGACGATGCGGCTAAAGGCAAGAAATGTAAGTGAATCTATAGTCATTTGATTTTTATTATTGTTAGATGTGGCATTGTTTTTGTTTTATTTTTTTTTTTTTTTTGGTTTTTAATTGTACGCCACTAGTTTATGAATAGAACAAAGCAGAAAAATGTTGAGATGCATTGAAAAATGTCTTTTTGAATATTTATTGTACATGCGTGCAGGCGTACATTTGCATCCGCAGCTATTTGCGTGCAGTTTATAATTCACATTTGAGATATGCCCATCACGTAATGTGTGTAAGGGAGGAAAGTTTGGCTATGTGCCGTATTAGAGAGCGATAGTGGGTTAGAGTTTAGCATATCTAGAATTTATGATTTTATTCGTTTACTTTTTAACAAAAACCGTGAGTAAGTGGAGAATAAATAAATATATTTATAATGAGTTTACAAAAAAACAAAAATAAAAATTATTTTCTACGAAAAAGTCTAACTAACGTTTATAGCGCAAAAATACTAAATTAATTTTTGTATTTGTAAATAAACGAAAAAAATCGTTTAATCGTTGCTGATTTGAAAAACCTATAATATATAAAAATCTCAGTGAATATACTTATAAATAATAAAACTTAATCGGTTAACGATAAGTTAATTATAGATTAAATCAAAAATATGAAATTAAAAATTTAAATTAAAGAAAAATAAAATTTTTTTATTTCTAAAATTAAATTTAAATTAAATTTTTATTTGTATATACCATTAATACTTTTGAAATGTGTGCAAAATTAAAAATTAATCGATTATCTATAAGTTAACTAGAAAATAAATAGCAAAAAAAAGATTTAATAAATATTTTTGACTTTCTCATTTAAGCAATATTTTATGTTTTTTTATAGTGAAAATAATGATTTCATATTAAATATTTTTAAAAAGTATTAAATATTTTTGAAAATTATTAAATATTTATGTTAACGATTCTACAAATTCAAATAAAATCTATAAATTTCGTATTTATAACATGTAATAAAAACCTGTTGCTCAATCAAATCGTTTAATAAAATGTATGGTGTGACGCAACAAAAAATGTTGACTGTTTTAAAAGCAAATGTTTTGAAAAAATAATTTAAAAAATTATTTTAAAAAATATTTCAACAACATTCCTCAACGTGAACTGGTATACATATACGAACTATGAACTTAAAATTATTAGTACAAATTCTAGTAAGATTTGGCAATTTTTTGTTAGTTTAGAATGTTATTTTTCTCCCTATAAATAGGTTTTTCATTACAGAATAGCAACATCAAACAGATTCATATTTTGTTAAAAATAAAAAAAATGCAAGATTGATTCGGTTGAATTTAGTTAAATTTGAAGGTTAACTAATAATTTTTTAAAGTTAAATTTTAACAAATTTATCGATTATTGCAACTAAACGATACAATTATGTCGCCTCCATATGTATCTACATACATACATATGTGCTTCAATTTAACCTTATAAAGTGGCTAAGTTTTAGCTAATTATGGATTATTCTAATCAAACGATGCAATTCTACCATCTCTATCGATATAAAAGCTTATATTTGTAATATTTGTATGTAACTCATTCTGACATTAAAAATTTCTATATGTAGTACTGCTCACTACTACTATAGCATTTGAAACTAATTAAGTCAAAATCATACACTTCACGGCAAACAAATAACACATGTTGTTCAGGGTATACGGAAATTCACGTCAATTCATTGTCATAAAATTATGAGTATATTCCGCTGCTCCTCTTGCTTGCGTTGCTTTTAATCGTTTGTTTTTCACTTCGCTACATTGCGGTCTCCTTTAATATCCCAAATTAACAATGGCAAGCAAAGGCACAATGCTCGTTTGCGAAGACATCATCAGCGCACTTGATTCACATTAATATTTTGTGCACAACAAAACACTCGCACACACGCACACGCTCGCACATACACAAACCGGCACACAAATGCATTTGATGTTCTTGCTTAGGCATTATAAAACACAAATTTTACTCTAATGAATGAAGTTATTTATAAATTTGTAAGCAGAGCGAGCAAACGCTGACACACACACACACACACGCATACGTTTGAACTTTTATGAAACGTTTTTCACAGCGGAAGTTTAATTTTAGCGACGACTTCACGTTTCATAAATAGCAAAATAAAGAAAGGAGTTCGTGGCATGCGTTCTACATATATACAAGTATGTTATTGTGTGTAATTGTGTGTTTATCCAAGCGAGATTTCCGGTACAAGTACTAAATACTCTTCTAATGTGCATAAATGCGTTAAGTTATAAATATGCCGGTGGTCGGTCGATGGCCTAAGTCAAGCAAGTGTGATAGGATTTTAGGGTGGCAGTGCACAGAACTATTGTTGACATTGGTCACAACAACAATAACACACGCACCTACATACATAGACGTACACTTGGGCTTAAACACATACATACCTACACATTTCTTCTATTGAAAGATCAAAGAGAAATAGCAAAACTTTGTTTGGCGTAGTTGCGCTAGTACGCTTTTTCAACTACTAAATTTACTAATACAAAAACAATAAAGTCATTAACGATGCAACACGCGTTAATTAACTGCCACCTTTAGTCTGTAGCTATTCCATTATATCGTCACACTTCAATTGCTGTTGTTGTTGCTATTGTTTTTTGCGGCTTTATACACCCAATTGAGTGTATAATCAAAAAGGAGAATGCAAAAGTGCGAAAATAATAGCAAACACTAAATAATTGTGCGCGATAGTACAAATGTGTGGGAGAGTTTATAGAGGGCGAAAGAAAAAAAACTACAAGAATTAAAAGTTCTAAATTAAATAAAAATAATTATTTAAATAAAAAAGTTACGAAAATTATAAAATTAAAATTAGCTAAAAACATCAAAAAAATATTAAATTTAAAAACAGAAGTATACAAAAAGTAAATACAAAAACCATTATAAAAGTAACAATTTTAAATTATAAAAGAAAAAGAATAAAAATATTAATGAAAAACTTAGAATATTAATAAAAAATAATAAAATAAACTTACAAATTATAAGTACAATAAAATATAAATAAAATGAAAGACAAAAATTAATAAAAAATTACAAACTTAATATTAAAAAAAATTATTGATAAAAACTTAAAAAATTAATAAAATTCAAAAAAAAAATTATTAATATAAAACAAATTTAAAAATTATCAAAACAAAATATAAAAAATTAAAGACAAAAATAAATAACACATAAAGACTTTAATTTATAAAAGAAGAAGAGGAAAAATTTTAAAAAGAAACCACTAAATAATAAATATTAGTAAAATTGAAAAAATTAAAAAATATTAAAGATAAACTAACAAGTTTTCTAAATAAAGTACAAATAAAAACAAAAAAATCAATAAAATTTGATGTTTAGCAGCATATAAGAAAAATTTACTAGAATAATATAAACAAAAGAATTAAATTTAAAAAAAATTAATTAATTAATAATATATTAAAAGTGAGAAACTAAAAAATATTTTGCTTCAATTTGCCGCAACAAATTTGATGAAAATAAAAATTTGTAAATGAGGAGAATTATAAATTAAAACGTATAATAACGTAATAATATTTAAAATATTAAATTAATTAAATACTAAAAATATTGAAATTTTCGATCGAGTTATAATAAACTATTTAAAGTCAATTAATAAAATAAGATAATTTTTCTTAACAAATTATGAAATTTATGCACAAAAAAGCATTAAATTAAGTAAGCAGTTAGTCACACACCACCTAATAAAGGCATTTAGAACATTTACTTTGCAATTAATAACACTACTCAACAAAGCTAAAGGAAAAATTGGCGACTGTTGCGCCAAGAAGTCTGCGGTGGTATTTGAGTATCTTGATTAATCTCCTTAACATCACTATATAGTGTAATTATTACATATTTTTGCATTATGCATTTTATATATTTATTTATTTTATTTTGATTTATAAAAGCATATGTTTAATATTTTGCTTTCCTCGGTTAGATAACCTTAAAAATTTAGAATTTATTTTTTTTTTGTTCACATTCTTTGTTTTTTTGAAGACGCTACTATCCATCGCACGCTGTATCCACGGA
Organism: Bactrocera oleae; assembly: GCF_042242935.1. NCBI lineage: Eukaryota > Metazoa > Arthropoda > Insecta > Diptera > Tephritidae > Bactrocera > Bactrocera oleae. The sequence continues at coordinate 19,085,813 of NC_091536.1, read as the reverse complement.
CCACCCACCGTTGTATTTCTAAGCAAAAAAAAATGATATTAAAGAGAAAAAGCGTGCTATCTGTTGTGACCACACACAAACTTTGTCTCTCCTATTTCATTAATTGCTTGACAAAGCTACTATTGGCTTAATGGCTTCTTCTTCTTCTTTACGACCGTTAAATGGTCTAAATCATTTTCACTTAAAAAGTTATAACCCACTCATAAAGTATGCATGTAATTGTAATCACTGCCTTAATGTATTCCCTTTCATATTTCGACATGCTTGCCATGCGCCTCCTAACCGAACCCTACGCTCACCACAGTTAAAAACAAATAATTCTCCCAAACAACAGCAACAAAGTCGAAACCATCGTTTCAACTCAACGCTGAATATTAATGCGCTCTCTGATTAGATTAACATCGTCGCTTGTTGTATTTGCTGTTTGGTTGTAGCTCGAGCAGGCTATCGCCGGAGCGGGGTGGCCTTGAAATCAAAGCTGATGTTTCAATTGCCCTTAATGGCGTTCTTAATTGGTACTTGTCGAGTCATGAATAAACGTTGGCTCGCCTTTGGCCTGACTGGGCCATACCATATCATTGAGTTATCACTCTTGAATAATGGCGATTTTGAAATTTCCTAATTTGAGTATTTCCGGTTAAATGAATACCGAATCGTGTGGGGAAATTCAATTATTTTTAGCCTGGCAAACGTGAATGGCAATCATTTACTATGAACTGAATTCACACAAACTCTCACAGGAGTAAAATAACGGCGATGTCTCTGAGGCAACGAATATTCATTGTGTATATTTTGTGAGAAACTTAGATACTACGTATATTCTGTATATTATGTATTATTTGTAAAATTGTGTACTTACAGTCATAAAAAAATAAGACGATATGACACCTTGTGAATACCCTAAATATTATACCCTGAACCAGGGTATGTTAAGTTTTTCCACGAATTTCAAAACAACCAAAAGAAAACGTCGGAGGCAGTATAAAGTATATACATATATAAAAAATCAGCATGACGAGATAAGTCGGTTTAGCCATGTCCGTCTGTTTGTTAGATAACAATCTGAAAGTTTCTTCCCAAGAAGCAGCGCATTTGTAGGAAGCGTCGATATCGGACCACTATAGCATATAGCTGCCATACAAACCGAATTTCTTCACGAAATATAACATGGGTTATTGGCTAAGGCAATAATTCAATATTAAAAGAAATAGTTTAGATCGGATCACTATAGCAACAACCAAAATCAAGATTAAGATCTTTTTATACCCTTGTATGCTATTAAAAAGATACTTGTGAAGGGTATTATAGCCTCGAAGTGTATATAGCTTTCAAAAACATTACGATTTATTTTATTAACTTTTATTTAATTTTTTTATTATATATATTTTCGAAACAATGATACGATATTTTAAACGAAAATCGTTTCACCCTTTACTTAACCTAGTTACTATACATATGTATTAATCGATTCATAATTACAAATAAATCTATTCGCGTTGATTCGCTACATTTTTCTACTAGGTTCGCTGGTATTCTTTTATTTATTATTAAATTATTATTTAAATATTTTATATATATTATTTTTTGTGTTTTTTATATTGTTTTTTATTTATATATTATTTAATTTATTTTTTTGCTTTTTATTTCTTTTTTTTATCTATGTACTTGTATTTCTATTTCTTTTTTTTAATGATATTTTGATAATATTTTTTTATTTTTATTTATTTTGATAATATTTTTTTTATTTTTATTTATTTTTTTTTGCAATCAAAGTTCATTTAATGACTAAATTACTGAGCGTCTAATTTATATGCATTATGCATTTGTTTATTCTCGCCTACAGCCATTGATTTGCAACTGGACACCACGCAATTGTCTGCTGAGTCTACAACACCAACAACACACAAACCGGCCGGCGGCATGCACACGCCATCGCCCAGTTCAAGCAGCGGCAAACCGCAACGCATACTCTGCTGTCCCGATTGTGATGACCGTAAGTTGAAAAAATATAACAACAACAACAACTAGAATAATAGCGTAATAGCGCCAACAACAAATTAATAAATACTTGCATGTATGATATAAATGGGCATGAAAATGTGAATTGCGTGTGGAAAATGATTGGAAAATTGAATGCAAACTAGCTAACTAACTAATTCAATTAACTGGTATTAACTAAGTTTGTTTTTTGTTTCGATTCAACAGCTTTCAGTGAAGACCACGCGCATGCGCAACCATGCGCAGCGCCGCAGCAGCAACAACAGCAAGAACTGCAAGCGCAAATGCACCACCAACAGCAGCAGCAGCAACAACAACAACAACGGCACGGTGAATTCCTCCAACAATTAGAGGACGAAAGTACATTTGAGGAAGAAGAACAACAACAAAGTGGCGAACAATCACTGCAACACTGCACAAAGCGCGCACACGTCACGATGCCCTCACCCGAGCAGACCGAACCTGACAGCACCTCCACCAATACAGCAACTCTGCGACATTTTCGCAAGCGACGCGCCAGCGCCAAATTGGCTAGCATGCCAGCCCTGCAAGCTGGTGGTGTTGGCGGCGGCAATACAAACGCTGCTGCCGCGCTAATGGGGGGCAATGCGAACGCCAGCGAAGACGAATTGTTGCTAATGGAACGCGTCTTGCGCAACAGTCATAATTGTCTCTTCTGCGATGCACGCTTCACCAATGACATAGCGTTGCGCAAACATCATCAGCTAGCGCACAGCAATCAAGCCTCTATGCCGTTTGTTTGTTCGATCTGTAAGCGCGGTTTTCGCATGCGCTCTGCCCTACAACGTCACATGGAGACACACGACAGCGAGGGGCGACCATACGAGTGCACGTTGTGCCATGTGCGCTTTCCGCGCCCCTCCCAGCTGACGCTGCACAAATTGACGGTGCACTTCCTGCGCAAACCGCATGCCTGCGAGGTGTGTGGCAAGCAATTTGGCACGGAGAGCGCACTTAAGACGCATAGCAAATTTCATGCAGGTAAGCTAAGTGGTTGCAACGCATGCGCGTGAGCCTATATTGTATATAGCATATATAAGTTAAGTGCATTGCTGCGCCGCCGACTGACAGCTGACTGGCTGGCAGCGCTCAGTCGGTTGGCTGGCATTTATTGTTTAGTAAATAAATAAATGTGCATAAAATACATAAATAAATGCAGACACACACACACATGCGTGCATATATCCCTTAAACTCCAATAATTGTAAAAACAAAAGCGACGGTGAAGCTCACTTTGCTGCCGCTTCATCCCCGTATATTTGTTGTTGTTTATTGTTTTGTGTTTTTGTTGTTAGTTTTGCCTAACGTTGTCGGTTGTGAGTTATTAAGTCGTTAAATGGCTAATGTATTCCTATTACGCTAACACTAATACTAACACTAACTCTATTTGCCATTATTTTTCGACTACTACTAACACTACAACAACAACTTGCGTTGTTACAATGTATTCTATTGCTTTCTACTATTTCGCTACTCCTACTCACTACCTTACTGCCTTCCTCCACACCCTGTTTATCACACGAGGTGCTGTGCGCCGTCGCCAGTTTGCATGCTCCAGTGAACTTTATGTACGCGTCGCGTGCAGCTTGCGCGCAATTTGTGACAATTTTAGTTATTGTTGTATTTTTGAATCATTTTATTTAATTTTTTTTTGAAAGAAAACATCTTTAATTTAAGAGTATAGCAAAAACAACAACAACATTATTTTATTTTTTACATTTTCGCGGTTTTGTTTTTATTGCTTTTTAATCTAAACTCTATATTTGTAGCAAGCTTATCTAAATTGTTGCATACATACACACACATGCACCACATATTTATAATTACTCCACTATTTACTCGACATCACATGGCATTTAACGGAAATGTAAAAAAAAAATTAAACAAAATCAATTTACACAAACTTTATGCTTTTTAATGGCTTGGTGAAAATGCGGTAATCACACGCTGCGTGTGTCAACCCGCATAAACCAACAACGGAGTAGCGCCAGCTGTCATAATTTGCCATAGCATTTGCCTCTTTCGCTCAGTCCTCTTATATATGTATGTACATATGTATTTATATACTTTTATTTTTTAGCGTTTTCTTTTAATTGCTTCATGGTTTGGCGCTTGTGGGTTAGACATGTTTATTATGTACTACTGTTGTTCTCAATTAAGTCGTCGCAGTAATGATGAAGATGCACCACTAGCCGTGTGTCTAAAGAACTGCACACACAAATACATACGTTATTGCGGCTTTAAGTCGTTCACGCTGCAATGGCGTCTGGTGAAGTCAAATTGGAAGCACACACAATGCAGTATTTGTCAAGCGTTTACTCTACTTTTTTTTGTAGAAGTATCATTAACTCCACTTTTATTAACTGCATTTGTGGAAACTTCAAAGTGTCATTGACATTTTGATGATTTACTTCACTACTTTATACTTACTGTAAATTAAGTGCAACATTTTTAGGCAATTAATGAAAATAATGTAAACTGAAGAAATTTCATATGGATATTTCAGCATAAAACACACAAAAGTGAATGCTCTTTACAAACATACCTTCGAGCTTTTCTAGCAACCAGAGCCAACAAAAGTGAAAGCTCTAATGGAAGCTCTTTGGGTCATTTGAAAAAGTTAAGCTTACAAACTATCGTTTGAGCTTTTGTACCTTCTGCGCGCATCATATCTTTAGCATAGAATATTTTTAATACATTTTAACAAACTGTTTTTAGATTTGCTGTAAATTTTATTTAAATTGTAAAAGCTCTTTGTAAGCTGTATATTTTAGCGTTGTATTTTGCAAAAGATGTTATTATTTTTTCAATACATCCTATTTATTATGTTTCAATACATGCTTCCTTATTATTTCAAAGCTTTTAATGTCTTATATTGTTTAATATATATATAATATAAATAAAAGCTCTTTCCATAAACGCTTTATGCAAATCAGCTCAAAATAGTTTGTGTTTTTTGTTTAAAATAATTAATAAATATAAAAATAAAATAATTTTACCAAGCCATTCTACGAAATTTAGAGACTTTTAATTATTTAATTTCATTTGGTTTTAAATACATTTTTTTTCTACAAAAAACGTATTGCTTCCTTTATGTTGCATTGCATTAACAGTAAAAGAAAATTACAAACAATACATATATATTATATTGGTAGATATTGCTCAAAAAATTTTCGGTTCAAAATTATGATGCGTCAGTAGCAAAAATTTGCATTTATATTTGCAAAAAAGTTTTAATAATTTTTGCTGCCTGAGGAATATAACCTAATAATTAATTCTAATAAAATAGCCGATACGCATTTGCTTAACTAATTATTTTATGTAACACAAAATATAAAAAGCTGAAAATAAAAGGTTTTAAGATTAATGTTTGTACTGTTATAATTTTTGAAGATATTTTTTTTTACATTCTACACTTTTCTCAATTTTGTTTGAGTTTTTTTTTTAGTAAATTTTTGTTTTAAATATATTTATTTAATATATTTAAATTTAATTTATTTTTTTATTGTTTATTTATTTGTTTTTAAGTATTATATAAAATAATTTTTTTTCATAAATCGGTTCCGTTTTTTATACATTTATCATGTTTGGTTATATTTACTTAGTTGGTTCAAAATAAAACGATACGGTATAACTCCACGTAAAGTCTCTAAAATGCTATTTTAAACTCTTTAGATAAGCATTGAAATATGAAACCCAACTCAGCTACATTAGAAATACCATATAATTGCCTAGCTCTAAACTTTATTGCAACCACCAATATAAAAAATATGTCCAAATATATGACATACCCAAAAATGTAAGCCTAAAGCACATGAAGAGATCAGAAATCCAATATCTTTTTTAAACACAGCTTTTTAGTTTTTCTTTTTTGTCGCTCTCTTTACCCTTCAGTAGCGAACAAATGGTCATTCGTGTCATAATTTGCAAGTTTTTACACCACACTTAGTAAAATTGTAATTCAATTATCATATCGCCATATCGAATAACCCTTCATTTCGCACCCGAACACCCATTAACCAGTGACGCCCCTTTTACGCACCCAACCTACGCACCCTTCGGCAGCAGTAGCAGCCGCAGCAGCAAATAAGACATATTATTTTATTATTATTTCAAAATGCCAAAAAATAATGAAGTACACAATTATACACACGCATATACATACCGACAAACATACTTACGAGTACATTGCTTGTGCATAGAATTTATTGTGCGGCAATAAACCCTGCTTTGGCTACCAACTGTAAATAGTGTGTATGGTATGTGTGTAGCATACACGCCCAGCTCCCTGAAAAGCATAGCGCACATAAGCACACACATACATATGTATGTACATAAGTATTGACTGAGTTGTAGTGTTTAGTTGCCGCATAAAAATATCGCTCCATACGGACACGTTCACGCCCACCAAAGCAGCACAAAAAGAAAGCAAGAAATGAGACTGCATACTGACACGACGCGTTTGTGTGTTGATGCATGCTGCAAGCACTTGGGAGGTTATTTTTTACATGCTATACGCATACATAACTACATTCATGTATTGAGGTGTATGTGTGTGTGCCGCTTTTGGCTGTATTGTTTCTGCACATAAATTACCTGCTGCGGCGTGTTTGCATATGCGTCGAGGGTAATTTATGTAAATTCGAAAATTATTTGTATCTAAACACACACATACTACGTATATACCGTAAGTGTGTCCTGCAGGCCGAACTACATGCACACACACACACACTTTGCTTGCGGCGTTGTAATCCTATATCCTGGTTTTGTTCTCGATTTAAGGTTTTTGATGTTTGATGTTGTTGTTTTTACTTTTTAAATTATTTGTTTTTCTTACTTTTGTAAATATTTTTTAGTGTTTTCTCTTTGTTGTTTTTTTGTTGGTTATTTTATTCATCCACTCATCCACTTGTTTGCCCGTCTGAATTTTAAAAAAGATTTTGTCCTTTTTGTTTCATCGGTGGCTAAAAACATAATAAGTAATGACTGCAAGCGCGTGCTGTATTTTTTATGCCGTTTTTTCTTTTCTTTTTTTTATATTTTCATTGCTTTTTATCTATTTTCGGTACACCCCTTGAGTGCGCTCTTTTGAATTCTTACAAACGCTGAAATATGATTAGACGAGCGGCCCGTTGCTGGAGAGTGCAAAACTTAACCCTAAATAATGCGGTTAACAGTGGCGAATTGCAGCTGTTTACACATATATAATATAAATAAATAATGATTATTGTCTGGGGTTTCGGTCCAATCGAATGTTAATTTATAGTCAAGCGATTTTTTTTTGGTGCTCAAAATGAAGGCAGTTTAATATTTTTTGCTTTTTTATCTCTACTGCGCTTTTTTATTATTGTTATATGTTACTTACACTCAACTTAATTTGTTTTATAAATTATGCAGTTTTTCCATTAAATAATAGTAACTTTGAAAGAATTACATGATGTTTTTTTTAATTATATATATATTCTTTTTTATTATCATACATACATAATAATTTAACTGTTACTTGCTCTTAGTAGAAAATTAAGCATTCTATTTATTAATAGCTATGTATTAATAACATTTATTTTAAAGGGTGAAACTGTTTATAAAGTATTTTTTAAGTAAGTAAATAATAATGAATAAGTTTAATAGCAGTTTTTTTTAATAATTTTTTTTTTTTTTGTAATTTTTTAGTTTACTATTATAATTACTAAATTTGGATTTGAACAATTAAAAAATTATATAAATAAATATCAAAGCTTTTAGCAATCATTATTATAAAATTTCAAAACAATAATGATAGTAATTTACTAATAATAAAAATTAACCATAGATCTGATTATATATAAATTGTTTCACTACATTTTTTTAATTTTTATAACTTTTTTTGTATTTGTTAAAATAAAATTTAAAATAAAAAAAATATTAAAAAAATAAATTTTAAAATAAAGTTTGAACTGTTTCAAAATATATATACATATGTATGTATTTATGTATATTTAAACAAATTTTATTTTTAATATTTTTGTCGTAAGCTTACATTGAAAACTTAAAAAATAGTAATACATTAATCAATAAAAACAAGAATATTAATTATTAAATTAAAATAAATTAAAAAATAAATTAAAAACATTTTATATTGATTGCTTCAAAATTCAATGTTGACCAAATTAAAAATAAATATATTACAAAAATAATTAAACTTTTAGAAAAAATAATTGCTTATATAATTTAATAATTTTTAAGTATTTTTTGTTTTGTATTTATATTTAATAAATTATAAATTTTCTTTTTACACATTCCAACTTTTATACATAGCTTTTTTAATTTCTTACACTTAAAAAAAAACATTATTTTGGAATGTAATTGCTGTCAGTTATAAACAATTGTCAAACTTAAAACGAAAAATATTAAAAAAACAGCTTATTACCTCAAATAGTTAAAAAGATTTGCAATATGAAATTTGCTTTAGTTTTCTAAATTAAGTTACTTTTACATATATTTAGCTTATATTTTTAGTAGCCTATGCATAGTTAGAACGTTTAAATAGTACTTAAATATAAATAAAGCTAAACATAAAAATAAAGTATTACTAAGCACACCTTAAATGCCTAAAAGCGGGCTAAAACGTTGCTGACTAATCGAAAACAATTAAATAAGAACTATTCAATTTGTAAATAAAATTAAATAAAAAAAAACACAAATAAAACAAACCAATAAAACATAATTATTTTTTTATATTTTTAACAACAATTTCTGGTAACAAAATGATATACATCATTTTCAAAAACATAATTAAACCCAAAAACCAAATTTATAAACGTAACAATATTAAATGGAAAACTGAATGCGCTTGCAAATGCAAAATTTAATAAAAAACTAAATAAATCAAAAATCGGAATTTAAATGTGGTGTGGAAATTAAACTACAAGTTTTAAATTTTTTTTTGAAAAAAGCACAATTTTAAAAATCTAATTATGATAATTTTTATCTACATAAATAATTATATTTTTTACTTGTTAAACAATAATTACAATATATTTTTACGTAAAGTTATTATAATAACAAAAATTTAAAACAATTTTTTTTATTTATATAGTAAAAAATTATAAAAATAAAAAATTAAAAATTAGAATAAAAAAAACAAATAAAAAATTTGAAAAACTAAAAAAAAAATTAAAATTTAGAAAAAGTGAAATAAAAAAAAATTAGAAAAATTAAAAACAAAATAAAAAATTATAAAAAATCGTAATAGTACTGCTTGAGGTTTAAAATTAAACTTTTTTCAAGTTTCAGTAGGGTTTTTAACATAATTTTCCAATGGTCCAGAGTTTGCTTAGAATGAATCGTATTTTTCATCGATTTTAGCTACCTTAATGATATTTTTATTTAAAAAATTATTGATTTATTTTATTGATAAAGCGTTCTGAAATTGTGCTATTTTGAGACATAACAGCTGAGAAACTACCAACAATAGTTAACCAAATTTCGACAACTAAATAATGAAAATAAAAAAATTTTAAATCTCAAAATTAATTGACATTTAAATAAAAAACTAAATTTTTTAAAATTTTTACTAATTAATACCCAGCCAAATAAAAATTCTAAAAAAAGTGCACACTAAATAATATTTAAAAAAAAGATAAATCATTTTCAATACAATCAAGCCAAATCAAACAAAAAAACAGAAATCTACCATATTCTCGAATTCTTGCAATTTTGCTATGCTTTGCAGCGCCCAGCGTTGAATGCGATGTATGCAATCGAAAATTTTTCCTCAAGAAAGATCTGCGCAAACATTTGCGCATACATACCGGCGAACGTTTTTACAAATGTGACTTCTGTGCGGCTTCGTTTATGCATTATACGCGTCTTATGGGTAATATTATAACTGTATTTGTAAATAAAACACCAACTACAAACATACGTACATACATTTACTACTATATACTTGTATATTGTATATAACTATATATTTTAATATATTTATTGCTATATAGTCCATTAAGTCCATATGGCTAAAAATATGTATGCACACATACATATGTGTTAGTTGCTAACCTAAACTAACTTGGCATTGTTGAAAGCATCCTTGTAAAGTTTTCAAGTATTTAATTAAATTAAGTTTATTCTCGTACTTGACTTTGGTTGACTGCACGGCTGAATGCCTTGCACGGCCACTTGTCAATGCATGCGCAAACAAATCAACTACATCTTACTACAAAACATACATACATATATACTATAATGTGCTATGATATGTGTGCTAAGCATACAGACATATATAATATATGTACATTTATATATGAGAGCGCGTGAGTGTATGCGTGTATGGGTAATAGACATGTGTGCTTTGAACAATTCTGACTAATATGTTTGAGTTAAAGTAGTTGTATTTGCGTGTGCGTGTGCGTGTGCCTCATGGTATTTACTTAAATGCTGTATTTGCTGTACTTAAGTTAAATGTGCTTTTTGTGAGGACCTTTTTAAGCAGCAATTCAAGCATTCACTGTACAATAAACAGACAAACAAAACCGCAGCAAACATTATGCGCGCCACAAACACACACACAAATGCATACAAATCTTCCAGCTGGAATAGAAAAAGAAACGACCGACAGCCAGTCGCATGAGCTCACACTTAGCGCACCGAAGCTGCCGCCTGACCATCAAAACAACAGTCTAAAGGATACGGATAAGCTTGCGATCACCAACAGTGTACAGTTAGTGGCACAGTCGCTATTGTGCTTCTTCGGAAACTTGCTTGCGAAGCAAAAATTTTTAATTTTTTTTTTTTGTTTTCATAATATTTAACTCACAATTCACATTGTGTCTGTCAGTTAGATTTGACTAACTGTCAGCGGTGAGCAGATGCTCTGATGGGCTGATGGTCGGCCGCTTGATGGCTTGTGTAGTGGAGCGAGGAGGAGACAGGCGGCAGCCAGTCAGTTAGTCGGTGAGGCGCAAATGGTGTTTGCGGTTAAACAATTGCTGCGTGGCCTTTCAACGTCACTGCAGCTCTTTAATGCTTTTAATTGTGTTTGTTGTTTTAGTACGTACATACTTGTATATACAAGTAGGTATGTATTTGCGCATGCCAAAAGCGTGAAAAAGTCAAGAAATAATATTGTCAGAGTGGCACTATTGTGAAGTGTTGATTGCAAGTGGTATAGTAATAGGTACATATTTACCTAAATACATGCATACATACGCACACACACATATACAGCATATATGTATGTATATATGAGTGTACTGCTTTAACTTGTGTAGCTTTTTAAATTCGCAAGAATATACATTTTTTTAATTGTTATTTAATTATAAAAAATAGTAAATACCGTTATATTGAATTTTACTCGTATCTGCAATTAAAATATAATATCGAAAGTTTTTGCACCGTATCTTATGTTTAAAACTAAGAGTAGCGTAAAATTAAAATTCGTGCTCTATGGTATATGGGAATATACATACATCCATATAGTTATATATATATGTATATAACGAAGAAAACACTCAAAATTACAAAATTTGTTTTATTTCAATTTAACTATATATAAAAAGTTAGCATTTTCAGCAAAATAGCTTGGAAAAATTCTGAAAATAATTTTTAAAAATTAAATAAAATTTAATATAGAAAAAAATTGAATAAAGTTTGGATTATAATAAAAATATATTTTACTTTAATTTAGCTTAAATTATATTGCTTTCAAAGGAAAGTTTTCATTACTTTAAAAAACAAAAAAAAAAATAGCTTTATTTATATTCTTTTGTTTTCACGTCAAAAGAAAATATATGTTTAGAAATACAGAAAATTTTTATAGTAATTTTATTTATTTTATTATATCTATCAAATTAAAAAGGGAAAAATGAGCAGTAAGAGATAAAATGAAATAAATTGAATGCAATGATATTATAAAATAAAATGTTCATGCAATTTATTTAATTTTATATTTCATCTATGAGTTTTCACTTTTTATTTTATAGTCGTCTTCTAAAAAGAAAAAAATTCGTTAATATATATAATATAATTTAAATTTGTAACTAAAGAAAAATTTATTTGATTTTAGGTAATATATATTTTGCTTTTTGATTAAAAGACATTAATTAATAAAAAATAAATGAATATTATATATTATAAAATATATATTTTTAAAAGTTAGTTAATTATCATTTAATTTTCATAAAAAATAAATTATAGTTATTTTTTTTAAATTACATTAATTAGAATAATTTAAATATGTCATTTTTTAAGTTACTTAATTTCAATTAAATTTTCATAAAAATTCTTACATTTAGTTTTTTTTCACTATTACATTTTTTTTAAAATAAAATATATTTTTTTATATATTTTTTTTAATTTTTAATTTTAATATAATTTTCACAAAAATTCCGATTTTAGTTATTTTTTCAATATAACGTTAATTAATAAAAAATAAATATACATATATTATATATTTTAAAATATCTATTTTTAATATACTTAATTATATGTAATTTAATTTTCATAAAAATAGCGTTTAGTTATTTTTTTCATTATTGCATTAATAAAAAAATTTTATTTAAATAAATTAAATATATTATTTTTTTAATTTACTTATTTTTAATTAAATTTTCATAAACATTATTGATTTAGTTACTTTTTCAATATTACATTAATTCATCATATCCTGTTACTTTTAAAATTTTAACCACATTATCGTTCAATGGCAAGCAACTTCGCTATTAGACTCGCACCTTTGCACCTCAAGTCAACAACCATTGCACATAGTTTTTATTATTACTATTATCATTACTTTGCATCAGCATATTTGTTGTTATTTGACAGCATCAGCTGTCTTTTAGTCATCATTCAGCTCACGCCTCAAATTAACACCTTTAAAGTATATATATTTAGTATTTCGAATGTCATCATACTTTTACGATCCGTTCGTACGTGAGACTTTTTTAAAGCTCAAATCCAGCGCATTTCTTTACGCCAGACAATTAATTATGCCAGGAGTACAGCCAAACAGCGAGCAGCTGTACTTAGTCTATTACAGAGCTCGACGGTTCCTAAAAGCGAGTGGGATCCTTGCGGTTGCGCTTTCTAACAGCTGCCGATGTCCGTCACTCGGCCTGATAAGTTATGCCACATTCGTTATGCCTAACAGAATACTATTTCTCTGACGCAAGGATCTATGAGAATGCGCTGTGAATTTGTAATTTTCTTCCGGCAGTCACGTGGTCACCTGTAAGTGACAGGCGACACGAAGAATAACAGCAACGAAATGTCAGCTGTAAATTTTTAGAATGAACGCCTTCGGATGGCTTCCACATTTGTTTGTTATACATTGACAATTGCCTCTAAACAATGTGATGTCACAACAAAAATAAAAGCAAAAACAAAAGAGAAAAAGGTGTGATGCTAATCAATTGCTCAGCGGCTGACAATGTTGTGAAATGGCAGTGAATGGCAATTTATTGTGTTGCCATCTTACTTCACGCCAATTTCACGACACAGCGTAATTTGCAAAAATAAAAGCAAAAAAAAACAAAAACAGTTAAAAGAAAAACTCCTAAATGGGTTTTGCGTAGCCCGCAAATTGGCAGGATCGCTTTAACGATCGATCATCAGCTGACACACACAAGCGAAACTAATCAACTCCACACCGCCTGCTGTGCAGTTATCACAACAAACCCATCGAAGGACTCATTAAACATAATCTCACTGTTGGTAGCACAAATGCGTTTGGTCCCTCGGTCGGTCGCTCGCTCGCTCGTCTTCGTCAGTATTCCATTGATGAAGTTGTGATTTTCGGCGTCTGTGCGGTTTCAAATACAGCTGCAGAGAGTCACACTCCACACACACACATACACATACATATATATGTATACAAATGTATAGATACGCTTGCGAAGTCCTTTTCCATTGCTTTCTAATATCTGCTGTCTGTCATTTGAAGTTTACTGTCTGCTGTCGTCTATCCACCGCCGATTGCCTTCTGCTTAAGCAGCTGTTCGCTTCTTTTCGCCGTTTATCACGCTCCGCAGCGCAGCGCTCGGCATGTGTAATTGTAATTACGTGCTTTGTAGCGTTGGCGTGTAAACACTGATCCTTGATTATGCTTTTTTTCCCTTTACACGCACATACACACATACATACTTTAACTGCCGTTACTTATTTGTATTTTCATGAAACTTAATGACGTTTACTCGCTCCACTTGCATTGTTCTTCAATCGTTTTTGTTGCTTTTGTTGTTTGTGTGTATATTTGAGCCCGAAACAAAAATGTTGCACATTAGCAAATAGCTTCATTGCCATTTGTCACTTCTTTGGAGCTTTGTCTTTTATCTCTTCATTAGCAAACTATTTGTTTAATATGTAAAAGGATAAAAGCATTCCGCCGCCAATAAATAATGCGAAGGTCGTTTGTAGTTGTTGTTTACTATGCTTACAGCACCCGAACCCTTGTTAGTGTTGAAATATTTGCAATTAAAGAAATTCAACTATATTTGAACGAGTGATTTTTGAAAGAACCTTGGTGCGAGTTCATCTAAAGCATCAATGGATTACGCTTATGTTTGCTTTGTGGGGCACATTTGTGTTTGTTTTCATTATGCAATAATAAAGAAGCCTGACAACTAAAATGAAGCAGTTTCTTATCGAAAGCATTCAGTAGGGGGGGTTTGCTCAATATACTATCTAGAAAGAAACTGTTTTATGGTCATATGGCATAATTAAGTAATAATAAATCGTTGGGTGTTGGACTTAGGACTCAAAGCAGTATAGTAACGCGCGAGTTGTAAATTATATAGAATATAGGATATAGGATATCGAATGTAGCATGCTTTTAGGCGCCGAAATTTTTTAAAATTGATTAGCGCAATTTTTAGTCGAAACTAAACAAATTTTAGTTATTTTGAATGAAACCTAATCTAATGTGAGCAAAAAATTTTGTCGGCTCGTAAATAATTTACAATATCTGCTTATTTAAGAAATAATATTAAAAAGTCAACAGTATTTTTATTGTATCTGTTGTTGTAACCAGCACATAAAATAAAGCCAATTTTTGGAAAATGATGCAAGTGCTCAAATCGACATTGTTGTAGCATATTTTTCTTGTTTGTTTTGTCCATTTAAAGCTTAACCGCCAAAGCTCTTAAGGTATTATATTCGCTTGCGAGTCAGAAAAACCGCGTTTATTGTTTTTGAAGAGGCATTTTATGTAACAAATAAATTTAAGAATTGTACAATTGTCAAATTTACATAATGTTTTTTGATAATTGAGTCTTCATTTTGAAAAAATTTCGATTCCCTTGATCCCGTAGACGAACTCCAGAAAAAGGTAACTGGCGGTCCACAAAATTTCTACTTAACATTATCTCAAATCAGAAGAACCAAAAAAATGTATTATTTTTATAGCTAAATATAGATGATTATCGAAAGATTAGTCAAAATTTTTATATTTGGCAAAATGGCGGTTTTCCAAAAAAAAAATACGTTTTTTGAGATAACATTTTCACTTCAGCTTAGCCTAAAAATCTAAATTATTATCAATAATCTTATTCCTTCGATAATTACTAGACAAAACTATTTAAGAAGGTCGTGTAATTTATATAAGTTGATCGGTCAAGCTGTTTCGGAGAAAAATTTCTGACCGACTCTGAAAACAGCGTTTCGAGAAAAAAACGTTTAAAGTTTTGGAGCCAATTACACGTTAAATACTTACAAATATGCTCATATCTCACAAAGTATATGCCGGATGAACTTCAAATTTTCATATACTGAAACATATATACATATATTAAAACAAATTAAAGGATTTTTTGAATCTCACAAATGAATGTAATTCCTTAACGGTCTGAAGTTAAAAAATAATAATTATTAATAATTAATTTTGAAATCAAATTGATTAACAAATTATATTTCCATTAAGGGGCACACCTATCGTGACAGCTCGAACACGTCGATTTTTGGGAATCGTAAAAGAAAAAACTACTGTATCGATTGTTTTGAAATTGTCTGGATATATTTATACATGTTTCAAGAATATACAGTGAAATAAGAGATCTCCGAGACGCTAAAAAAAGGTGCTCTACTGCTTCAGTGATTTCGGCCTTCTTCGTGGATGAAAAACCCAAAAATAAAAAATTCTTGTTAAACTAGAAGATATTCTCCGTACACGTGCATAAAACAAAAATTGAAAAAATTACGGTGTTTTTGAAAAAAAATTGTTTTTAACCTAAATTTTGTTTGTTTTGGGCCTGCCACAATTCGATTTTTGATCACATCAAAAAACCGATTTAATTATTATATTATGTAGAGTTATATACTAAACAGACAGGAAAATATTTCATGACGATAATTTATCTTGGAGTTATCACTGCAACTAATTCGAAAAATTTGGCGCGTTTAAAAATGAGCGGTTGGAGCGGATTGAACTGAGCGGCTACGCTTTAAATGGCTGTAACTCAAAAAAAAATTGCGATATCGCTTTGGAATTTCAAAATGTTATTTTTAAAGGCATAAACTATTGAAATATTTAAAAAAGTAGATTGTTTCAAAATTTCACACCAGGTGTGCCGCTTAAAAACTGTGTTAGCGGTGTTTTGTAATAAAAAAAATATTTTTATTTGCTCATAATTATTAATTAAATTATTAAATAATATTTAATTAATTTTGTAACAATTTATATTATTTTTTTATTGTATATTTTAAATTTCATATATAATGACTTTGTGTTTTATTATATTTATTTAATTTTATTAATAATATTTAGCTTATTTCACTTAAAAATTTTTCATATTAATTTTATTTTAGTTGATTTTTTGTTCTTATATTCACTTGTCAATATTAAATATCGTTTAATTACCTCTATGTTTGCATATTTTTTACGTTTTTTTACTCAGTCAACAGTTGTTTTGGAATAATTTACAATTATTTTACTTTGGCTTGAATTCGCAACATCCACTTACAACTTTGACTTGCCAGCATTAAGCTGCAACGCACATAACCTATAATTTAGAAACGATAATCTGCGCTACAATTTATATTTAGCATTTTATGCTGCCAGCTGGAGCTGCTAAGCACATGTTTACATGCGTAAATGCTTATCAATAAGCACTAGTATTTAGAAGTTTTTTCCAGCTGTTCGATTGCCATACATATGCACATAGTATTTATCTTTAATATGCTGTTGTTTATCCAATTTCGTAGTTTAAGCACTTTATTAATCCGTTTTTTGGTCCTACTACGCTCTGCTTATTGTTGCACACACACATCCATTTATAGGCATATACATATACACGTGTGTACTCGCATTGCATTTGTTTTTTTTTTTTGCCTAGTTTAGCTATTCGGCAGCCTTATCTTTATTTACACATTTCTGCTTCTAATTGTAATTGAATTGAATTTCATAATTACTAAAAGCATATTCTTTGCCATTATCCACAGCGCACATGAAGAGCCATATGCCTTTGGGTGTTTTTATGTCCGACGATGCCATTCAGCTGCCACAACCGACGGCTGGTGTTGAGGCAGAACACCAACAGTCAGTATCCGACTATATCGAAGAAGAGGATGAGGAGGAGATGGTGGCAGCGGTGGCGCATGAAGAGGAGATTGTGGTGGAGCAGCAGCAGTCGCAAATCGAAATTGAACAACCACAAGCGCAAGCTATACGCGAACAACAAGAACTGGAGCAGCTGCTTGAAGATGAGCAGGAACAAGACATGGAGGAACCACAAACGGCTGAAGCACATGTTGATGTTGATGATGAAATGGCCGGCACGCCAATGACGATGGATAGTGTTGCTGAGCAGCAGGAGCAACAAGTGCTGGATGAGCACGAGGCGACAGTGGGCAATGAGTCAGCACTGCAACAACAACAACAACAACAGCAGCAACAAAATGCTGATGAATTAGTGTTTGCGGCCAGCTGTAGTCCCAGCACCACAACCGGCGCCAGTCCGTATGCCTTTGCGGCAGATGCCAGCAGTCATTTTAATCAATCCGATATAAGCACCACCAGCAACACTGGCACCCAAGGCAACAACAGCGCCGCAAACAGCAGTTGCATTGAAGCTGCTAACGGTTGCAGCAGTAGCGCTAAATAGTCTCCGGCCATTGCGTACATTGTAGGCCAAAAGCCACCGACAATTGTGCTCTACTATTGTGCGGAGAAATAACAGGAGGCGACGGTGTCGGAGGGGAAGGGGGAGCGGGTGATGGATTCGGTGAGCAAGCAATATGTTACAACTAGTAGTGCGACGGTGTAACCGCGCGGGAAGTGTGGGAATGAGCACTTAAATACGTCCTATCACTCGCTTTTAGCCCTACAACAAAACCAACAAAAATTGTAGTATCTACTCTGACCTAAATTGACTACCATATTACTCAAGCCCATTTTCTTATCCAGCAATTCAATGTTTACATTTGTATTTTCAATTTGCTTAACTTAGCCTTGCGCTTGCGAGCTTTTGAATTTTGCTAGATAAAAATTCATTCAATTATTTTATTTTATTTAAGTTGGAGAAATATGAAATTTTAAAGCAGCATGTATTATTAGATGCATTACTGAGTCTATAAAAAAATGTAAAATAATTTATAAAAAAAAAAAATTAATTGCAATTTAATGAGTGTAATTATAATTTTATTGACTCATTTAAGGCATTAATTAAAGGCTAAACTAGAAAAATAATTGAAAAATAAATAAATTGTACTGAAATGTAAAACCTAAGAATAATTTCCATATTTATTTTATAAAATTAGATTATATAAGCATTACTGAAAATTACTTAAAATATGAATCATAGCATATCAAGCTTTCCTTTATTAGATTTAATTTGATATCGGCACAATTTTGCTCTCCGCTAAATACTAATAATTGTTGCTTATTACGACTTTATTTAATTTAATTATAATTATAATTATGAAAAATTAATTATAAAAAAAATTTACTCTAAACGCACACCTACTTTATTTATAATCAAACACATTGTTTATACTAAATACGAGTACTTCATACATTCTCTTTTGTGTCCCACCCACCAAATGCCATTTCCATTTTTCTTATATAATATATACATACATATTATTGATAAACACACTTCCATTCAATGAAAACTTTGAGCTGTAATTTGCCATTGCGCCAAAAAATATATATTTTGGAAAAAAATAAATAAAAATCGTTACATTCAAGCGCGTAATTTTTAAGTAAATGTATATTGTATGTACGTAATTTTAATTAAAATTCAAAATCATAATAATTCAATGCTTAGTAGCCATATGTTATATAATATAATAAATTCAAATTAATTAACATTAAAAAAGAAGCATAACCTTAAAAATTTTAAAATTATGAAAATGTCTCCAGTTACAAAAAGACTTCAAAACAAAATTTCCAAATTTAAAAAATAATTATTGTATGTAAACTAAACACAAACACAAAGTTAGATTGTACAATTAGCTGTGTAAGAAGCTTTTCAGCTGTGTTAAATGTAAATATTGTAGCGAAAGTTACTATAATTGTGCATAACACACGCTGATGTATGTACATATTGTCATTGATATACATATTCGCCATACATCAATCCATTCCATAGCCATTATTGCTATGCAGTTGCTTGACGACCGTTATGTATGTATATTATCATAATTGTGTGTTGATATGCATTACATATAAAAATCTCGTCCAGCTATTTTCTTTATAAAAATAATTCTTTGCTGTTAATATTATGCTTAGATATCATATAAGTACTTAAGTAATTAGTTTATTGCATTGTTCATTATATTTCATTTATTGTTATATTTATTTGAATAATTTGCATTTTTAGGTTTAGTTTATCATTTTGTAATAATTTTTATGCATACATACATATGTATATGTATGTATATATGATACATATATATTTTTTTTGTTATTATTATATTATTATTATTGTACTTGGTTTTTTGTTGGAGTAATTTTATTTTTAATTAAAATTAATATTAAATTTTTTTTTAAATTAATTTATTTTAATTTTTTTTTTAAATTAAAAAAAAAATTTTTTTAATGTTTCTTCACTATTACTATTTTGTTTGGTTTTTTAGTTCGATTTCAATTTTCTTGCAATATATTGCAAAAAGTATAATAGTTTTCTGTACTGCACTTGGTTTTTTGCTTAAATTCAGTTTGGGGATCGTGTTTATTTATTATTATTAAATGTTATTTTATATTTTAAAAGAATTTTTTAAAGTTTTTTTTTAATTTTATTTTTTTTGTTAACCCATATGTTAGTAACCAACTTTACCGACGTCTTTTAGCAACCGGGTATCGAGGTACGATCTGAGTATTATTATTATTTTGTTTATTTTATTAAAAAAAGTTAGAAAAAGTAGTTAGAAAAAAATTTTTCTTCAAATATTAATAGTCAGTGATAATTTAAAGAAAAAAATAACAACGTAGAATAAAAAAAATAAAAAAATGAACTCACAAATAGCTTTCTTAAGTTAAAAAACGACGATTTGAAATATTGAAATTTTTTAAGCTATTCACACAAATACACCGCGGTAGGTACCCGGGTACCCGGTTACTAACATAAGGGTTAAGCTATTCACTATTTCATTATGCTTGGTTTTTTAATTCTATTTCTAGTTTCCTATATTACGTATAATTGATTTCTTTATAGAATTTTATTGGTAAGATCATTTCTATATATATATTTTTTTTAAATTTTTGCTCAATTATTTTTATTATTTATTTTATTCTTAGTATTATACATATTAGTAAATATAATAATAATTATTAGTTTTCCTTTTTTATTTTAATTTTTATGTTTTCTTACCTCTATTTGCTTTTATATTTTTTCTTAAACTTCTTTTTAAATTGTAAAATTAATTATTAAAATGCTTGGCGGCTACTAAAATATACTCACATATTTCTACTCGCCATAAAGTTGACAACTAAAGCTTTAGAGTATAAAATGAAAAAAAAAGAATTTTAACTGAATTTAAAAAATATGATTTTTAAAAAGTTTATAAAAACAGAAACTGCTTGCAACTATAGATAATATTTTTATTAAATGGATTATAATTCTATTAATTATTTTCAATGACTAGGAGATACATTTAATTCATAATTTTTAACAACAGTTTCCAATTTTTATTACAATATAGATCTAAAAATGCTCTTGGAAGTTTTTCCTTAATTTTAGTTTTTATGAAATATTTAAACGAATTATCTTCATATTGGAAATATTTTTGTTTTAGTCTAAACAAAAAAAAAATTGTTTCTTATTTATCTTTTTTTAAATAAAAATAAATAAATAAATAAAAATATTATTTTTCATATTTTTTTACTAAAATTATTATATTATTTCATTTTATTATATATTTCCAAAAAAATATATATTTCTTTCAAAAATTGCATTCCAAAAATTCCATTCTCATAGCTTTCACGGTTATAGCAGCTATCTTGAACAACTAACGTCTACTTGCCTAGAAAATATACAAAATTAAATTATATAAACGTAAGTTCGCGTTGCTATAACTCTATCAAAAAAATGAGTTTCCATCGTTAACAAAAATGATTGGTTTTGCTTAAAAACAGCCGAAATCGATTTCATATGTTTTCATATATCGGTAACTACTTATTTTTTTATCAATACATGCAAACAATTTTTTTTATCTCGACATTCAAAAATTACATTATTTCATGCCTCATTCAAGTGACCGCCAGCGTTTTCATTCAAATATTTAAACCAATTATTATTAACCCCACTTTTATTCTTATTAGCATTAATAACTGTTATTATTATCATTCATATTATTATTATCATAAATATTATTATTATTTTTATAATTCCTATTATATTTTTTTTTTGTTTGCGGATGAAGAGAAGAAAACTGCCACCGCATTGTCATTGCGTCGTCACAGCAATGGTATGCGCCACTTGCAGGTCACTAGGTATAATTATGACTCTTATAATTTAAATTATTAATATTAATGCACAATTTCCATTAATTTTAATCAAAAAGTCTGCATGCATCATATGTACATATGTATATTCAGAAATGATCCAACAAAGAAATGAACTCTAGTGCCTAAATATGAATATTAAAATTTCTTGTTTTTATTATTAAAAAAAAAAAGAAAAAAAAACAAATACATGCTCATGTTTGTGTAATAATTATAAATATTAAATATTTTTTGTAAATAAAAAACATGCATCTCAATGTACACGCTATACATACTCGTACATAGATTTTATATCAACGTCAGCTTGTGAAATGCTTCAGAAATTAACAATTAGCAAAAAATTAATTATACGTATGAGCTTAGTAATTTAACTGAAGCAAAAAAATCAAAAAGAATAGTTATATTTCTTAAACAAACAAATAGCACCAAAAATCTGCGTCGCTTATTTCGCTACAAATCTTAAATATATTTTAATAATGGTTTCAATCGTGTATTAATTTATTAAAAGATCAAAAAATAAATTATTTATAGGTTATTAATTTGTTTATGTAAAATAATTGAATAATTTTAAAGTTATTAATAAAATTGTTACATAATGCAATGTACAATTTTTTGCTGTAAAAATAATTTCTAAACTTCTTTATAAATTATAAATATACATAAAATGTTTTTTTGTGAAAAAAATGTATAAAACAAAAAAAAAATATTAGTAAGTAGCAGTAATAAAATGAAGTTCCACTTTAAAGACTTAAGTAATTTTTTAAAAACTGATATAATTTATTAATATTAATATTTATAAATATTATAAACAATTAATTTACTGCTGCCAAAAAAGCGCGTAACAAAAAACAGCAAAAACTGAAAACATGCCAACATACTTCTTTATTTATGTAAATGTGAATTATAAGCATATTCAAATTGAATTACTAAAAATTACCTATAATTGCTAAGATTAACTATATTTCATGCTAATTTTAATTACATACATAAGTACTTCTACAATACATACTTGTACATAATTTATTATTATACTTATATATATATACTTTGAAATGAAGGAAAATATTTATTTTACATTAAAAGAAAACAAAATCAAAGCATGCAACATGGAGCAACAAAAACACAGAAATTGTAGTTGTTAAAAAGCAAGTATGTACTCGTGCGTATATATATGTATAGTTATGTATAATTATAGAAAATAGCATATTTACATAAATGTTAGGTGTTACTTTTAAGGCTTAAGTAATTAGTTGTGTAACTAGTAACTATAAATGTAACTACTCTTATTAATGGTTGAATTGGTGCAGGTCCATTTCCAAGCCTGGCGCTTTTATTATAAATTTTAATATTGAATTCAAAAGATGAAGCAATAATTTTTATGCAATAATAAATAAAAGAACGTGGTTTTCTTGTTTATGTAAAATAATATTAAAAAAAAAACTGTTTTTCATTCAAAGTATTTCCATTAGGACTTTTATATCCTGAACAGGATTTATTTAGTTTGCCACGAAATTTGTAAAACATAGCAGGAAACGTCGGAGACCCTAAAAGAAATATATATATATAAATTATCAGCATGACGAGCTGAGTCGGTGTCTGCCCGTACGCTGTATAACTGTAAGCTCAGCTCCTGAGGTATTACTCTGAAAATTTTCGCATGTCCGTTTCTTAGACTAAAAAACTTACCGATCCAGATACTGGTTCTTGTCCGTATAAAATCCGGGTCAATTTCGCTAACGTTGAGCCGGCTGTGGTGGGAATCGTGCCCATTTCTTCCCAAGTAGCTGCTAATTTGTCAGAACCGCTGCCATGCAAACTGATCGATCAAAATCAAGTACTTGTATGGAAAACCTTTTCATTTGATGAGATACCTTCACGAAATTTGCTGTTAATTATTGTCCAAAGCAACGATACAATCTCCGATTATAAAAACCTGCTGATGAACAATTGGTGCGTATAGGAAACTTATTAAAATTCTCGCAATATTGTCGTAGACTTACTGTTACATTCACTTTTCAAAAAGGAAGAAAATATTGTTCAACTTATATTTCTCACATATATTTTTCTAACTAAATGCTTACAGCAAGCCATTTTTATTATTGTAACGTTGCCCCATAATTATTGTTTTAATATTTCATATATATATGTGTATGTATGTACTTAAGCTAATTTCGGTACAAAAAAAAAGTATTATTTACATATTATATGTAAAAATGCATGTTAAAGTGACTGCGTACGACTGTTATAAATAATTACAAAATATTTCAAGTTAAATAGCTTATTATTTTTAACAGACGTATGCCGTTTAAAAACATAAGTTTCTATGAATTAAAAATATTTCAAATTTCACAACAAATATAATGTTGGCTTATTATATACTAGTACGACGCTTTAAATTCACACTACTTTCATAACATAATTTCAGTCGTAGTACCAATCGAGGAAGAGTAAAGCAAATGACATTACTAATAAGAAAAACAGTGACCACACACGTAGGCCAGCATTGCGTTGTATAGCTTGTTTGATCTGCTCATTCGCATCTTTGACATTTTCCGTTGCTCCAATAACAGCGTTTGCGATACGCTCAATATTGTGTTGCTGTAGGGAAACCTAATTGTATGCAGAGAATATAAATTTATTATATATTAAAATACGATCATTTTTTAAATATCTAGAACACACCTTCTCAGTAAAAATGTCTTGTAATTGCGCTATGTCCACTACATTTTTCTCAATTTGCTCCACTTCTTCAGCCACACCTTGCAATTCATGGTAGAGTTGCATATTCTCCTGTTCGAACATTTGCACATCTTCAGGTGAAAGTGTTTTAGCTGCTTCCGCCTCATCTTCCAATTGCTGTGACTTTTGCAAATCCTCGTCTACGGCCACCTTTTGTGTAGATTGAGTTAACTTAAGTTCACCACCGCTACCAATATTATCTTCAGTTTTGCTGTGCGGATGACGGTGTCGTAGTTGTGGACCATTCGTGTTTAAATTTTCATCGCTACTAATATATCCGTTTTTACTAGCATCAGCCGCGTTGTTTAGTTCGTTTTTATAACTATTAGCGTTTAAGTCATCGTCATCTGCCCAATCGCCTTGTAAATCTGACACATCTTCACCCAAATCACTGCGTGGTCGTAATTCATCGACTACATCATCCGCGTCGTTGCTGCTGCTTGTTGACTGTCGTATTAAACGCCTTCCACTATGCTCAGCAGCTGGTCGCATTGGTATCTTCTTCTTATCAGGTGCTAATTTTAAAAGTTTATAGGTATCCAATTCATATTGCACACGATAACGTTTTTGTTCCAAAAAGATTTGTTGTACGCTGTGTAGATAGCGTTCTAACAAATCGATTACTGCTTCAATATGTTGTTGCTGTTGTGCTTTTCTTTTCGCACGTTTCCAATCGGCGCGCATTTGTGCCAAATGTTGCGTATAATATGCTACGAATTTTTCTGATTCTCGGTCAATTAGATCGCGCTGTTCATCGCTCATATGGGTAGCACTCTTCAGGTGTTGACCTATACGCATATACGCTGCACGATTCTCCACCAACACATTACGCAATGTTGTAATTTTGTGACACACATCCTTTGCTTGTCTGGTGAAATCATCGCGTTGACCAGTTCCAACAACAGCGCCGCTCTTGGATAGAATGCGTTGTTTGTCCACTGATTGTGGTGGCAGTTCACCTTTGCGCTGTAATTTCACTGTCATTACACCGGCTTTGAATTTTTGCGTTATATCCATGTTGTGGTGGGTTGGTAAGGCTTGAATACAATGCTACATTAAGAAAATCGTAACGTCTACAACAAAAAAGTTTTAATTTTATAATTCTTTTATATACTTATAAATGTTTTGTGTAAATTATAAATTATAATTAAGAAACCACGTCTACTGACACATCACTGCTTGGCTAAGTTTGACAGCTGCGCACAGCTGTTTGTAGTAGTGTTGATAAACGGCGGTAGCGAAAGCGAGATACTCGTTCGAGACTCGTTTAACAACCCCGGAAACTAGTGTAAGTCAAATGGTTTCGAAATAATTGTGTCAAAAATTATTAACTTTAATTGCAAATAATGTGAAGCTTTTTATATATTTGCTAACCGTTGGTTTTACTATATGTATGGTAAAAAGTGCTCCGGCTGAGAAACTCAACACAACAAGCCGGAAATCTCAAATCTTTACCATAGTACTCACATCCTCCACTAAAAGGATCAAATTGGACTTCTACGGAAAGTACAATCACTTTGCAAAAATTTGAAAAAAGAAGAAATTCACTGTGACCAAATGAATGTAAAAATTCTGCAACCTTTGTCTGTTCCTTGCATGGTAAGCGCGTTTGGCAGAAAATAATTTTTTAATTATCTGGAATTTAAATATTTGCAAGTGTACGTGTTTAGTTTAAACACTTCAGTGATTTTCAAATTATGAAATTAATGCAAGAATACAAATTTTGATACTAACTCCCTCCAGGCTATTTCAACTTGCCGAAAATATAATCGAATTGAATACTAGGCAAACGTTTATGGTTATATGAATACATACATATGTACTTACATACATACCATAGCACATATGTATGTTGAAAACTAATGTAAATTAATCTAGTCGCTTTTAATAAAAATTCATTAAATTAATGACTAGTTTAAAAATTGTTTATTGCATCTCAAAAATGTTGGAAATAAATTTAATAACTAAATATATTTTGTATTATACATTTATTTTAGGTACATTATTATACTCGTTTAATCATTGTAGTGATATCATTTTAAATCACATACATACATATTAAAATATATAGATATGATTATGGCCAATACTCGCTCATCTTGTTACATTTCGATAAATTAAAGTATTATCATGTAAAACTCATTGAAATATGAGTTGTAAAATATTCAGGATAGTTTTTATTTAAATTATTGACATTTACTATTATTTTATACTTTTTTTTTATATATTTTCTTTACAACATTTATCATCTAACTGGTGATTTTTTGTTTATATTATCCAACTGTCCAGCCAGTTCGTCTAACTGTTACAGTGATAAATATTTTATTTTTTATTAATAAATACATATATATGTTTGTATATTGGTGTATACAATATTTTGCACTTAATTACTAAATGTAAAAATAGTTTATTTTCTTTTTTTACAACATTACAATATTTAATAAAAAGAATACAATAATAAAACAAAGCGAAAGAACTCAAAGTTCTCTCTACCCGCCCAACTATCTAGATCAACCTGTCAAAATCGACTGTATTCCAACAACTTCAACGCTGATTACCAAATAATTTCTTTGCTGCACCAAAAAGCAGTCGACTTTAAGGCGTACAAAAAAGAAGTATCAGGAATAAATAGTATATTATTAGACTTGAATTGAGTTTTTCTAATTTATAAACGTTTTTTTTCTAATTTTTGTTGCTGCTATTGGGTTTACAATTTCTACGCCATCTATCACTTGGTCATTCACAATGTCATTCCAACATAACCTATAACAATGTGCATTGCTTCGGTTTAGCACTTGGTTTCTTCTCCACAGATCTGACTGCCTCTTCGAAGACTTGATTTAGATTGATCTTCTTTTTGGCCGAACATTCTACCAGCGTGTGCGCATGAATTTCCTTGCGCAAACGACGTCCCTCGCTTGTCGTCACGAATTTCTCCGAATTGGGTACTCGCAAATCCAACTTGGTGCCGATCAGCACAACGGGAACATTATTGGAGAAATGCCGTATCTCCGGCCACCACTTGCTTTTGATATTCTCAAAAGATGTTCGACTGCTTATCGAATAGCAAAGCAGGAAGCAACTCGTCTACGCGGGAAAAGAAAAAAAAAACATAACATAATGAATGAATGAATGAATTTATCTGCTATGAGTTTGTTTTATATGTAATAAATAGTTGTTGTTTTTGTATTTGTTTGTATGCTTACATTCGGATAACTCAACGGACGTAGGCGCTCGTAGTCCTCTTGCCCGGCTGTATCCCAGAGTGTCAGACTGTATTCATTGCCATCGACCGTAATGTTGCAGGCATGGTTATCGAACACTGTGGGTATATATTCTTCGGGGAACTCGTTTTGTGTGTATGTGATGAGTAGGCAGGTCTTGCCCACCATACCATCGCCAACAATCGTGATTTTAAGGGGACGTAAACTTCTCGCCATTATTTTGTTGTTGTTGGTGCTGATGCTGATGCTGCAGTTGGTGCTTGGTTTTCACTTGTTTTCTTTGGCGTTGTTGTTGTTTTGTGTAGTGTTGTCGGAAGATATGTATATTGCACCGGCTTGTGCTGCAAAAGAGGAAAAAGTGAAAATATTGAAAAACGTGTGCATTTCACTTGTGGGGAAGAAGATACATATGCCTATGCTTGTATAAATGTCGTTGTGTGTGTTCGATTGCATCTGTTTACATATGCAAGTTTGTTGGCGCACGAATACTAGCATTATTTTAGTGAATGAGTTACCCAGCAAACATTATATATAGGCATATGTAGGGATATAATTCGTCTTGCCATAAAGCGAGAACAAATTTGCATAAAAAGCACCGTTATTTTGTATTTAAATATGTACGCAGTGTCAACGCATATTTTATAAACAGTTCAGTGTTTGCTTTCGCTTATTAAGATGTGGAGCTAAAAGAAAATTTTGTTGTGGCGATTGCTTTATATCACATAAGTGTGGAAAGACGCATTGAAAATCTATGAGCTTCTCATAGATGCTTCTATGAGCATTCTCAAAAAACTTAATATTTTGTTACACTTCTTCACTTCTGTGAAAATGAGGTTAAAACTAGGACAAAAGCGTAACAGCAGTATGTATTAAAATGCGTGGTAAAGCAGCTAAGAATTACTCTCTTTGATGGAGAGAATAAAATTTTATACATCGCACATTTAATATATGCGTAACAAATTAACTTTATTCACAAATGTAATATAGTTATTTTTATATAACGGTCTGAATTTGTAACAGAACTTATGGCCGGACTAAATATATATTTATAAATGAATTAATTTTGTTTTAATTTTTACAATTACTTTTGGTTTGGTTTTTATATTCTTACATATATATGTGTACATATGTATGTTTGTATTTAATTTAATTTTTTATCGTAATTTTGTGCTTTATGTGTATCATTTTGTTGCATATTTTATTATAATTTGTATAGCAAACTATTTTTTTTAATTTGAAATGAACATATTATTTTGTATTACAATATTTTTAATTTCTCATCCATATGTACTTATCATAGTATCATACTATATTAAAGTGTCCAAAGCTATGAATCGTTCACTGGGTACTTCAACACTTTGCCAAACAGTGTCTACCGCCATATTTACTTGTTATTTTTGTAATTGCATTCCTTATGTTTTTTATATGTTTTATCGACGTATCGCTATTGCCACTATTTTCAAATGTTCAGACACACCCATACACACCCCACATAGCAAGCAATATGGCTGCACATGCGCCCCACTGCTGTTGCAGCTGCCGCTTCCTCCACAGCTGCGCCGCCTCAAGAGAGAGTGTGTGGCGCGCCGACCACTCCAATTGGAGCTACAACAACAATACCAAAAAACAACCGGCAGTGCGCTGCCATCGTTACCGGAAATGTTAAGCAAAATTGTAAACAAAATTATCGTAATTTGAATGTGAGGAAAGCGAAGCAAGTAATGGAAAAGGAAGAGAAGATTTTTGCGAAATCAATCATTGCATTATTCGTATGTACATATGGTATATATTTGTCACGAACAATTATGTGCTACTACGTTTCAAAAGAATACTTGTCACCGTTGACTGACCTCTTTTCGAACTTATTTTTATTATTATTAGCATAGCTACTATTCTCATGTAAATTGGAGAAATCGCTATTTTTGCTCCACATTGATATCTTTTAATTAAGTGAGTTACGCACAAGTTGAATGCGTTCGTAAAACACCCTAGGAAAGTCATAAATTAAACTAGTATTAAAAGTTTAATCTTATAATACTTACCACTTTGTAGGCAAGGGGGTTGAAAATTTCATTTTCTATTCCAAATTTTTTTAATTTATAAATTCGCAATCCTGTCTGTAGGTAATGTGGAACTCCAATCATATTTTCGTTTTAAACGTTGAAACTGCAAGGCTGTGTGCCTACTTTTGATCTTCAAACAATAGCTTTGTAACTCTCTCTTCTAAGTTAGAGTGTTAATTAGAGTGGATTTTATCTCTTCTGAGCACTGGTTGAGATGTTCTTGTTTGGAGAAGCTAACCTTCATTCGAATAATTAATTGACCTCAATACATAAAGGTTTTTATATATAGTATATACCACGTAGTACTGTCGAGTCAGAAATTGAGGGTATGTACATATGTGTATAAAGCATATACAGGCTTCTAAACTTTTAAAAACGTTGGAGTAATGCGAATAATCTATATATAACATACATATATATAGATAAATACTGTATTTCATAACAACCACAGTGCGATAAAGACATATGTATTTACCACTTTTTATAACTTCATAAGGCTTCATTCCACCCATGATAAGTTATGAATTTATTTATAGGCAGTCCTGCAATTTCTATACAAAATCATTTCAGTTATTTAATATTAAATACCAAATTTTTGAGTAAAATTACTTAAAACGCAGTTACATATATATGTACTAACAACATATAGGTAAATATTTAGCGAGTATAGTAGTAGAAACACGATATGAGTATCATCGCTGCGTATCTTATCGCCAATTAACAACACTAACAACAACAATTCAAGAGCCATAACAAAGAAAATATGAATATTGTTAAAAAAAAACAAGAAAAAACGTTAACTTCGGTTGCACCGAAGCTATAATACCCCACACAAATACAGAAGTTTTCATACCAGAACTTGATTTTGAGTGTTCAGTTTGTATGGCAGCTATATGCTATAATAATCCAAGCTGAATTATTTCTTCGATTGTTGCACCATTGCTTTAGACAATAATCAATGCCAAATTTCATAAAGATATCTTATGAAATAAAATAAAATTTTCATACAAGCACTTGATTCCGATCGTTGTTGTTGTTGTAGCGGCAGAATTCTACCGAGTTGACAGTCCTTGGCCGGAATAAATCCGGGTCCGTTCCGGTTACGTAGACCCGACTGTCGTGGGAACGGAGATTCCGATCGTTCAATTTGTATGGCAGCTATACGCTATAGTGAACCGATAACGGCGGTTTCGACAAATGAGCAGCTTTTTGGAGAGAAAAGAACGTGTGAAAAATTTCAGATCGACATCTCTGATTTGCATTATATCTAATTTATAGGGCGGTTCGACATTTCCTTTTGGGTGTTTCAAATATCGTTGCAAACTTAATATACCCTGTTCAGGGTATACAAATATAAAAAAATTGGATGCACGGGTGCAAAACGACGAATGAAATGGCAAAATGAACTTAAAAAGTGTAATTTATTTGTCAAAGAGTGAGAGGTTTTCTTAAATAAATAAATTCTTAAAATGGTTTTGGTTGCTAACGCAGCAGTACTCAGCTCGTTTGTTCGTATGTGTGTGTGTTTGCATTGAGGGCAAGCATTTTACTACATTCGATTACCTAATCATCAGATGGTATGCTATTCCGCAAAATTCTAAATGGTTTTCGGTCATCATAAGCATTTGGTTTCTGATTAAAAGCAGTACCATGAAATCTATGTAAAATATCGAGCAAGAATTTTAGTTATTAAAAATTATATTACCATATTTAAAAATTTTTAAAAATAATAATAATTTTTTAAAAATAATAATAAATCAAGATAAAAAAATTAAACTCATCAAAATGTCACATTAACTACATATGTAAGTACCTAGAAAAATGAAGTTTCTTTCCGAATATTTTTTTTTTCTATTTCTCAATAACATAACCTATATTAGAAGCGATGAGTATCTATTACTATAAGTATGTATATTATAAATACAGAAACAATGTGAACAATGTACATAGGCTGACCGCGTAAAAATCCCCTGTTGTAATAGAGACTATAGAAAAAAATGTATGCTATCATTCATTTTTTTGAATAACAGTATCATATTATATTTTGATGCCTTACCAGAGTCAATGAATTATTAATGCATTTGACAATTATCACGTTGACAGTTTCTGAAGATAATTAACAGAAAATGGTGATAATATTCCGATCTGATATACATAGCATAATCTTTTACATAAAAGGAAAAAATTTACATAAACCAAATAAAGCAATAACCTGAGCTCAGAAGGCATTTGATACCATCTAATGAACTTTGAATCGACAGCTCGTACAGTGTGCTTTCATTTAAAGATCGTGTAGCTACTTCATGGCTTAGCTGTCTAGATGGCAATTCGGTATAACGGCTTATACCAGCTCTGTGCTTCCAAAAATAAGACTATAAAGACCTTTTCGATTTTGTTAAAGCCAGAATCCATTAAATTTGACGCCATATAGGATTAAGGTAGAAAGGCGAACATTCCTCAATAAATCCCACTTCACCTATTCATTGTATAAAATCTTTGTGTCTGCGCTGACTTTTTGAAGTAATCATAACTACAGATTAGCAATACATACCAAAGAAATTGATAAAACTTTATACATGTGAATAAAATTGATTTAAAGATCCGTACAAAATTCAACCCATCAATCTGTGCAAAAGCTAAGCTATGCCTCCAGATTCCGTCTCTAATCTGTGAGCTATTGAATTATTTTATTCAAAAACAAATCTGTTTTCACATTTACACCAATTTCAATATCTTTAGAAGATTTTAAAATTTTCATGTCTGCATATTTCAAAAATCCAAACACTTTACGTACTAAATGCTATCTGCAGCAATTATTCTATCCTCACACATGAACATACATAATGTATGTGAGTATATACACTTTTCTGCAGCTAACGCCATAATGGTCCACACTTAACCCGCATCACCCTAGAATCCAAACAATTAAGGTTAATTGAAGCCACTTCATCTTGGAAATCATTAAAATAGTTTCGTATCAATAATTCAAGTATCGACGAAAGGTGGAGGAAAGAGGCTTTATATGTATGTACATAAGTATGTGACTACAAATATGAAGAGCAAAAAAGCAGCTGCAAAAATTCATCCCAAGTATTTGAAATTTAATCGAAAACATGAAAATATCCCATTAACAATTATGAATAGAACATAACTTATTGTTTAACTTCGTCTATTTAATTTGTTCTCTGAAGTACCACATTTTTTTAGTTTATAAAATTGTGTTTGTTTAACTATTGCAAAAAAAATCCGAATGAATCTGTTACTCTACGAATTGTTCAAATTTTTAATGAATTTTGTAATTATTAATGTATTTTTCAAGAAAATCTATTATTCGTCCATTAAGTTAGGGCACTAACCGCCACAAACTAATAAAGACTTATACCAGTATTAGATTCGACCAATTAGGGAGTTCGAAGATAAGCAACTAACCGACCGATATGTTACGTAATCCCGACAGTTCACTCTGAATAGTTAAGTTTTATGCAGCTAAACCTTATCGAAACGTCTACATAAATCCGAAAAAATCGTTTCCTCAAACATATATAAATCTAATATGAGCCGGTTGCCATACACTCTATCAAGCCTAAATACCTGATTTTAGGATTTCGGGTTTTAAAGAGTTTTATTCTGATAGCATTTGATTGTAACTGAATTAGTTTGCTTGACCGAAGATTTGCGCTGTGAAATTATGGATTGCGGACATGTGTGACTAGTAAGAAACATTCATAAGTCCAAATTCCACCCAAGCATTGCCGTTGCCCTGATAGGCCGATCGCTGTTAGAAAACAAAACGTTTCAACATTTGTTGGACTGAATTTTAAACATACACACACAACCCTCTTTATAATATTAAGAACTGAGTAATATATCAAAGAACTCGTCATATAATTTATCTTTTTGTGCCCATAATGACATCGTCATTTACAGTTTTGAGCTTTCGTACCAGAGAATACGAAAAGCGCTTCAAAGATGCCTCAAATAACATTATGACTCATATCATTCCCAGTTTGTTGTTGATGACGCAGATTTTAGTATTGAATTGGTAAGCAATGCATATACCATATGTACGAGTATGCAGCATGACATATGAACTTGTAAAACCCGTTATTAAACGTAAAATTGTTGGTTAACAATTAAAGAAGAATAAATCAGAATACAGTGTAAACGATAATTGGCGGCAAAAAACCACTTGCGGTCAAAAACACACTTTTCATTTGAACTAATTACAACATGACCCTCTTTATTCATATGAATACATGTATTGTATGTAGGTATATTTATTATATACAATATAAGTATATTTAATTTCATAGTGTCTCATAATTTATCATCCGCATTTTATGTGGAAAGTCTGTGATTTATGGCGCATTGAACACAACTCCTTACTTTATCAAATAATAAAATTTCCTTGGTTTAAGCGAGCGACAAGAATACTTGTGAGAGCTTCTATTTCCCTCTCTCTCTCTTGTTCTCTGCAAGTCGCACTCACCGCTATCAAGCGTCAAAGCTTCGCTGCCGACATGCTGAGCGGTGATCGATGAGTGTAAGCGCCTCTTCATCCCTCTTTCTGCACACACAGGTGACTCATTGGCTTAACTGTGCTGGCATTGTGAGCTTTTGTTGAGCCACCACTGGCTGTTGGCAACCGCAGTGTAGAAAACGACGAGTAAATAAATTTTGAAACCGTTTTGGTTGGCGGCAATTGTAATTTATTCATGCTTCTAAGAATTTTCATGATTTTTAGTGGAAATATTTCGGAGTGCAGTGGCCGGTCGAGCCGCTTTGTTTTAAAACTTGTCACAGCTGTTTTTGCTAACCGCTCGAATCTGGTCGACAGAATCATGGTGTGTCTGTTGAACTGATTAACCGGTTGTTTATTATGTGTGTATATTTGGGTATACACTCAGCTACGTACATATGTACGTACGAGTATATACCTAATTGACTAGTAGCTTGGTATGTAGGTCACTCGTGTCACTATGCTGTTTGCAACGGCTTTCAATGTTGCAACAGGTTCTTTAAAGTAATTTTCGATATTGTCATTAAAAAAGTCTCAGTCAACTGATGAACAAATATCTCTTACGGAAATATTCATGCATGAAAAAACTATAATTTTTTTTACAACGCGTCGAGTGAGCGTAATACACTTACACTTATACTAAGTGCCTTTAACCACACAGGCAAGCCTTCAACTAATCTGATTTTCCTAGTATTCAACTCGGAATTCAACCCAGCTCGTCATAAATCTAATTATCTAAGTATACCTGTCTCGAATAGTTTTATGTGTTGCAAACAACCAACAGGTCACCACAATGTTACACTCTGTTATAACATGTTGCGTTAGTGTAATAACTCGACCAACACGCAGAAAGTATGACTGAAAAAAGTGAGCCTTGAGGTATGGCACAGTGCGATGATTTTATAATTTTGAGTATTTATATTGAAGGAGTTACCGCTTCTACTGTCCGGTTCAACAGACCGTACGTACCTTAACGTTGTTGTAATTCTTGTTGATTTTTCGCAGACGAAATTTTTTTATAGCTATACAATTTTTCCAAAATTTTAATTAGATGAAAAAACGATTAGTTCCGATGCCGTACAGGTTTTTCGGCAGCGTTTCAAGTATTTATTTGGATATGGCATACGCACAATGCCCGATCAGATCCTTCCATACTTATTTGTTAACGAGCTGGAAGGACGTATACAAGTTTACAATATGACACGCGGCAATATGTTCGATATACCCATTTCTATCATGCCTTTGTTGGAAGCGCCGGCTTTGATGAAGGATCGATACCTTTTGATATCAGCGGAGTTTGTATCATGACACCAATTAAACGACACCACACTCTCCAGCATTTTTACGAAATGTACACAAATCCCACATAGTTTACAATTATTTTAGCCAGCGTTTACTTTATATTTAGCTTAGGCTATTGCTGTCGCCGATTGCAATGTAATCTAGATGGTAGACCATGTGAACTACTGCCATGTGACTGAATCAAATTATTATGTCAGTCGTTTTGTGTTAAGCCAACCCCCTAAATTACCACGTTTAATTACAATGCGAGTTTTAGTTTTTCATTCCATGATTTGGACTTTATGTTTGTTCACACATTTTTCGGCTTTTCTAAAAATATTTGTGATTAAACCAGGTATAGGGCCGAATGCAAAGAATTGGAATGACTTTCATAGACTCGATTATAAGATATTGTTCAGTACGGACTCTTACCAATATGTGTTACGGCTTTGTGGCGTCTTTTGCAGAAATACTGAACATTCCTGGATGCTGGAGAATACATTGGGCCGATTTTCGCCAATATTTATATATATGGTATTTATAACCAACTACGCGTATGCTGTCGATCTATTTTTATGGCACGTTGTCAAACTCAAAATGCGTTTGTTGAAGCAGCCCATATTTCTTTTAACTGATATATGTTTGCAAACACATCTTTTGCCGAAAAATTCAATTTATTTCCCCAACATCGAATTGAATTTATTTTTTAATTAGATTTTAATTTTTTTAATCCCGATGTTGGAGAACATTTTTTTATACCAACATCGGGATTAAAAAATAAAAAATAAATTTAGTTTTAAATACAGTTTATTTTAAACAAAAATAAAAACGCAAAGACGAAAATATGTTAATTCCTTTTTTTAATGCTTAATTATATGTTTGGGATTGAAATTTTTCTTCTTTATTTTTCAACTAGTTTGAAGGATGAAAGTTTTCTTTTATTTTTCAATCCGGTGGGGATTACAATTTTTATTATATTTTTTAATCCCATAATAAAAATAATTGGATTACAAAATAAATAAAAAATGTAATTCAAATATTTTTTTAATGCTGGACCAAGCCAGAATAAAAGTTGTAGATCATCCCTTTTAATGACTGAAAATAATTTGGAATAACCAAACGAAACTTTATTTATTATTTTAAAACGGTTTCATTCAAATCAAATATAACTTATAATAACGTAAGTTGTATAATAACTATTTTTACAACAAAAACAAAGTGCACAGTCTTTCAAATATCAGTTCCATTGGGATGACATAATATTGCTCTACAAACACCATAGCATATTATTTTCCCCACCCTTAAGCCAAGTCCATAAAAGTCCATGTGATACAGCCTGGTGCGTGGTCTCCCTAACTAGCATGTGTACATATGTATGTATGTACATTTTCACAGAAGCGTATAGATATGTACTCGTATATATATACATATGTATGTATGTATTAAGGGGAATTTGCACAACCATAATCACTCATTATTTATACTTATTACGACAAAGTGTTGATTTAGTACTGAAAGTACAAGAAATAAAAATATTGTATATATGTACATATTTTCATTTTTCCCGCCAATTTGATAAGGCGAAGGCCAGCAAGTCACCGCCGCCAAGAATTGCAGCAAACAGAATCCTAGAACAGCATGCAACAAGTGTGAGCAATATACATTATTAATTTAATTATATACATATATATGTATATATAAATATATACACTCCAGACGAAAAGACGCATAAGCAAAAACCCAGAAAAGGAAAACCAAAAACGGGGACACACTGCTAGCTGGCCTATAATAACAACAAGCCACTTATTGTGCATATGTATGTGTATATATACGTATGTATGTAACTAGACTAAACAATGCTGATTGTACTAGCTGTCGGCGGAACTGAACACTGACGTCTAATGAGCTATGATTAAAAAGCGATTAAGCCGCCAGCGCCATCAACAAAGAGGTTGATGGTTTGGCCTTTTATTGTTGCGCGTAGTTTTTTCTTCCAGAAGCTGTCACCGAACTGCTTTGTGTCTACTCTCAGTACTACATATCATTTCTAATGAACAGTGTTATAAAATATAATATAATATTTTATGGCGAAGTATTGCTGAGTATCGAATTTCGTTTTCTATATATATTTTTTTTTTTGAGTTTAGTAGTAACATATTTATTGCAAATCTTTATCATAAACAAATTCCAAAGAATGCGGTTCAAATAACATTATGAGCTGACAGATTGTGTTGGTTCATGTTGCAAATAGAAATGTGACAAGTCAGCAAAAAATGTTGTGGTATTTACACTGGAAATGGGTTTACCCAAGCAAAAAGAAGATATGTGATTGTATGTGAGTTAAAAAATGCACTCATTTGACAGAGTTATGCTATATGTGTATGTATTTTGATTTCAAAAATACCAGGGTAGTACAGAAAGTTTTGGAAAACGGAAATTAAAATGTTGACTGCTAGTTTTGTTGCACCAGCGTTACTTTTGCAATAAAAACTAAACTTTCGCTCAAAATTTCCTCTCCTTCTGATATAATTCCTCTGAAAATTGTCGATTTTGTATACAAATTTCATTGTGGCTTAATTCGAAAAAACATTTCGAATCGTCTTCACTCAGCTTTTACTAAAAATACTTCTCAAAATAACTATTTCAAATATCAACTCATCAGATGGTGTGGAGAATACTGACAAAAATGTCTGATAAAATAATAAAAGAAATAGCTATAAACGAGACTCATTGTCGAAAAGTGTCAGTATTCCCCTAGTATCAGTATGTGTGCTAAGCAAAACTGTATCAAAGAAATTAAAGTAAATGTCTAGAATGGAAAATAGCAATAGATCAAGTACTTTCAGCAAAAAATTGTTATTTGGTCTCAATATAAAATATTAATTTTAGTTTTAGTAACGCATTCTGCGCATTCCAGACGTCACAACTAACAAGTGCAATCCTAAGAACCATCCAACTATCTCTATTCTCTCACTCTCTCAATAGAATTCACTCAGTTCATTGACAAATATTTGGATTGCGTACTACAAGTATATTGCTATTTCTTTAACAATATCCTTTTTGTGTTTGCTATTGTAAGCAATCATTTGATAGATTGTACCATAAGTATACATATGTATAAAACAAACATTTATGCATCCAATCATTTACATAATCAGCAAAAGCAGTTGAATGCACTTTATATAATATAAATGTCAACTACTTGTAGTGCCAAAGCAACTCTGTTGATTATTTTTTTATGGAAATGTCAAAGACATCAACGTCAGTTGTCGACATTGCGATTATATTGTAATAAGTGTTGCAATTGTGCTGGAAATGTATAATTTTTATTAAAAGCAAGTGAGCACTGAAAATAATAGTAATGTGATAGTGCATACAATTTTCGATACAGAAACCCATTATACTCGTATTGTATATAGTGCCATGACTTATCTGTTGCATACCAAGCAGACACACAAGTGTGGGTCATGAAAAGAGGCCTGAGTGCCGGTACCAGACCACTTGTCATTTGTAAACATTCATTGTCATCGTCAAAGCGCACTTTCGTCGCAAATGAGAAAGAAGAGAAAGTAAAAATCCACAATAAGTTGTATGTACATATATGTGTGTTGCAGATAACGACCAAGAGCCGCGGAATTTCACACATAATCTACATAAATATGCATAACATAAGAAATTTTAAAAGAACTGTGAATAAAACGTAGTTGAATATAATAAATATGGTCGTAATATCAGTTAAGGCGCAAAAATAAGTAATTTGTAGCCAGTTATTGTGAGATAGAATTTTCGAACGAATAATTCCAAAACCCATCC
The DNA here is from genome assembly GCF_042242935.1 of Bactrocera oleae. Classification (NCBI taxonomy): domain Eukaryota; kingdom Metazoa; phylum Arthropoda; class Insecta; order Diptera; family Tephritidae; genus Bactrocera; species Bactrocera oleae. The sequence goes on along the minus strand of NC_091536.1, from coordinate 19,046,240 downwards.
AAATGTCCAAACCCACGGGAAGAATTAAGGAAGACAATTGCATTGCAGATCTCTTAAATTATTTTCTGGCTGAAAAAAAATGTTTGCATTATATGTTAATATACATATATATGTATGTACATATGTACATAAATGGAACATGGTCATCTATATAGAACATAAAAAGTCAGCTAACGTACATATGTACATACATACATACATATGTTTATTACGTAATATTAAAAAAAATCTCTTGACCTACGCATGAAACTCATGATATTAAAAACGCAAAACTTATATAATATTTTCAGTCCATAGGACTATGCTCTTCGTATAAACAAACTCTTCGTTGAAACCGCAAGTTTTTGCTGTATTTAATGAAGCAACAATTTAGAATTGAAAGCACGTTAATCAACTGTTTATAATACCTACTATATAAGCAATTCATAGATAGCGCGAATAAGAACATACATACATACTTCTATACACAGTAGTGCTGCGTGCGTCAGGTGAAATACTTGTAAACAATCGTCAGATATTTGAATCGGAAATTTATAAACTAAAAGTGCGAAAGTGGGAAAAAAGTATAGAAAAATTTTATTCAATCGAAAAAATGCACATAAATACAAATGTTTAGCGGGTGGCGCGAAAAAACATTTTTTTTTTTGCTTAGCCTGAGGGTAAAATATGTATGTAGATTATAAAAAAAGAAAATTTTTTTTTTTGCTTAGCCTGACGGTAAAATATGTATGTAGATTATAAAAAAAGAAAATTTTTGGACAAAAAAAAATGTTTAACATCCCAGTTTTAAAGTAAAGTTCGAGTTAAAATTTTTATTTCGTAAAAAAATTTTGATAAGTGTTCTAGCCAATTAAAAGTTATCATTATTGGAGTTTAAAAAAAAAGTCTTAAACGACAAAATGCTTTCCTTAAGCGTTAAAATAAATTTTGAGTCAAAAACCGTCACATTCGGTAATTTTTATATAAATATAAAGAGTTTAAACCAAAAATAATTTTTTCTCGTCCAAAAAAAATTTTAACTCAAAATTTACTTTAAAAAATTTTTTTTTCGTTCCGCCCTAATGTACATACACATGTATATATATACTTGTATATATATGTACAACATATATTTAGTTATATATACATACGTTTAATTTAACAACTGATTTCAAGTGAAAATCTTTGCTGGTTTTCAATTGGTGAGTGGTTTTTTCAAATAATTACTGAAGGTTTTTCAAAGAATTATTTATGGAAAAACACTTGGAATTATTTATCGAAACACTCTTGTTATATGCTCGTTGACATGAACCTTAACAACAATGAAAATATTGAAACTGTGATGTTAAAAAAATTTACTTTTAAAAATTTATTCTTGAAATAATTACGGTAGATCTGAATCTTTTTTATGGATTTACTCAAAAAAATTGTTAAGGGTTATACCCAATATTTCACCCTGTTTATTCTGTAGGTCCTTAAAACTCTTTACTGTCTTCGAAACCGTGTCAAATTAACTTGAACTATACTTTTAGGAAAAATTTCCAAAATAAAATAACACTTAGTATATACATACAATACATACAATAAAAGTATTTCTATGGCAGTTGGTTAAATCAGTTTAAGTCGACTTAAGCGAAGGTAGGTATATTCATATTGCCTTCTAATAAAAATCTGAACATAAGCTTTAACTCCATTTTATCATAGAAGAAAGCTGACGATTCCGAGCTTTCGTTGGAGATTAAAAATTTGCGAGTCTTGTAGAATTTGTTCCCAATCACTCAATCCGTTTAGTGGAGACAAAGTCAACTTAAGCGGTTTTAACAAATTTCCAACGATTTATCTGTATGTTTAACTAAGAAAGTGTATTACTTTCTATACTTATTGGCCAGTATAGAATAAATAATTTATATTCTATCGCTTTCATAATATTTTATCTTTTCATTAAGTGCTCAAACAACCTGTTGCCGTTCTCAAACTTAGCAGTGGAAAGAAGGGTTGAGCAAAAACAATAACAAATAACCGAAAGTGGAAATAAATGCTAATCACTCGCTCGTTTAATGTCCAATAGATGTAAAACCAGTTTTATCACCAACGTGAATTATGCAAAATAAGGTGAAAAACTCGTACACATTAACGATTGAGGCGATGGCGGGGCAACACACTCACCGCAACTAGCACCTACACAAATACAAAAACAACAATAATGATGTGATACAAACATACCGATAAACACAGGCACACCCATAGAAGTGAGCAGCGCACCATAAAGACATCAAGTTGACGGGAGTTGTTTTTGTGGCTGGCTATGTACTTGTATGTATGTTTGTATTATTTACTAATTTTTGTTTTTTGTTTCATTAAATAGCAACTATTCAGCGGCGGCCAGATTGCGTACTACTAATAAGTATAACCATGCAGTCGTCTATACATGCATACATATATACAACTAGTCATATATATGTATGTATTTATGTACTTATATGTAAACGCAATTCTACAACCAGAAAAACCTTTAGAAATTCCAGAAACGACACATTTGCGACGTGAGTTCGATACAAATAGGCAATGAGCCTATTATAGTAACAACGAGTGGCAGCAGCAGCACGAACAACAATAGCAACTACCAAGCAAAAGCAAAACAAAACATATACATACAAGTAGATAAGTGAAAATGAGACAAGCTGGGATGGCTTTCTAATTTAATATAATATTAATGTGGTACGTTGTTGTTGTTGTTTCTGCTGCGACTGCCTTTGACTTAATTAATATTGCTGCTATTGCCGTATTGTTTTATTACTGTATTGCGTTGTTGTTGTTATTTTTGTTTATTATCTCATATGATGCGATTATACAATTATATGGTTTATAGATATATATTTATATATGTATATGTACGTATATATGTACACACATATGTATGCCGACATACATGCAAGCGTTTATCTTTATGTGTACTTGCTACTATACCTTGTCATTCTATTTATTATATTTTTTTGTGTAAAAAAATATATACATACACACATATGTGTGCTTGTGTTGTTATGTATTGTTATTAGTGTGTACATATGCCGGTTCCGCTTAACCGCCTACAGATTTTCCGGCGCTTGTTAAATTTGATTAATCTACTCTAAATGCAGCCGTTTTTTGATTATGAGCCTTGTGAAACATTTCTTATATTTTGATTAAATTTCGTGCAAATACACACATTACATTTATATACAATAAAATATCAATAATCAATAATTTGTCTGTACAATATATTAAATATGGTCTGTAAAGACCGATCTACTTTTTATCAGAACTTTTCACAATGGCACACTAAAGATTGATGTCCAAAGGTCGTGATTGGGTTTTCAAACCGGAAGATGTTTCGTTGTTATGGATCCACATATAATAAATCTCGCTACTGGGTGTCGTTTTATGGCCCTTTAAAAGTAGAGGATCCTTTAAAGTTTGTTCTGCCTAGAGAACGAATAGAATTCGGCATCGTTTTCTATTAAGCTAAGCTTCTTCATGACAAAAATATAGCTTATAGGTTATGAAATTTGTATAAATTTAAACAGTGTGTTACCAAAGATTTGCAATTAAAGTGACTTTTAACACAGATCTGGAAAATTGTGTCCAAATCTGAAGAATAAGTTGCAAAAAGTTTCTCGATAACGATTATATAATAATATATAAACGAACGCTCTACGTGGCCACAAGTACTAAACCTCGACTAAATAACTGGATTCATAAGTATATAATCTCATCGAGTTCTGCTTCCACTTTCTCATATTCAAACTTTTTTGGTCGCCCAGTGCGTTAAAATATTTACTCCGGTCAACTCTAAATGCAAAACTTGTCTCTGATTTATCAGCAGAGATATTTTACTGTGCTGCAGAGAGATCCCCAATGACCCCTGACATTCCCCATTTTGAAAAATTTTTAAAATTAAAAATCACAACGCAGGTTGTGGTGATTTTGAACTAAAAAGAAGCTCTACATATCATTTTGTCAGCCAAACAACTCTGTTTCCAATTTCTTTATCGTCAGCTTTTTCCTACAGGGCAAATAAAGCAACTTCATATAGATATGAAATACATATGCACCTACATAATTATTTAGCATAGTTTTACTTTTCGTTAGAGGTTGCCACATGACGTTGTCGGCTTGAATAAAATCACTTTAACACGTTTTCACGTTTCGTTCAATTTTTTTTTTATGTTGAAACGATTTTTTGTCGCTTTTATTTACATACATATGTATATACACCGCTACGCACATATATGGTTAACAAGAGACAAAACTTTAGCTAATAAGCTGATGGTGATAATTAAACGAAGATAAATTGTTTTTTTTTTTTGTTTTGTGTATTGAGCGGCTGGACAAAGCAGTTTCTATTTAATATTTTGTGAAGCTTGCATTTCATAATAATAAATACTACTTAATCGATTTTTTTTTTGTACAATATATTAATGTTTATTTATATACTTTTATAATTTTGTAAAGAATTTAATATTTTTTCTTTTAATTTCATTAAAAAAATCAATGCACCTGTTACTTGTACCGTTTGTACTGTTATTGCAAAACATCTTATAGCAACTATCAATATTTGGGAAGGTTTTCTATTTTTCATCAAAACTACCCAAAAACTGCAGGTATTTCACGTAGAAAGTATAATAAATTTATTTTAAAAAATATAATGAATATTTTGCTGAAAATTCAAAATTACTCAGTTGGTTGACTTTTTGTTTGCAATTTCATTTGAACACAGCCTACTGTAAGCTAGCGAACTTTTGATTTTATTGCGCTCCCAAATGCTGGCAATTGAAATCGACAAAACGTCATTATAATCACTTTTTTATTTTGGAAAAATATGGTCTTTATTACAGCCACGTACTCGTATTTTTTTAATTTTTTTTATTTGTGGATCAGAAACTTAAAAAAAAATGTTCACGAAATCACAAGAAAATCGCAAATTTCATACAAAAATGTGCCATTCAATTTATTATATTTACAGTGTTATTATTTTCAAGGATTTACTTGTAAAGTTTTCAAAACAAATTCAAATAGCTATCAAAGTTGTGGAAATCATATGAACAATAAATAATTTTTCACTGCTATTATTTTAATTTGCTGTTAAGTGTTGCACATTTTAAAAACAAATAACTTGGCAGCAGTCAATTTTATTTACCGCTGTGATATAAACGTGAGCACCTTAACCTAACCCTAAATAATATTTCAAAGAGTCACAGCAAAATATTATAATTATTTGCATGCTGTTGTTTAAATGAAAATGACAGCGATAGTGGCAGTGACAGTGACAGCCACAACGGCGGCGGTAATGACAGCATACAAGGTCATTACGTCATTTGTTTGGGGGCAAAAACAATATTATGAAAATAAAAAACAAAAATGTATCTAGCTATGATACAACAACACGGATGCAACCATGTGAGCAGAATTCGCAAAAAACTAATTAATTGGAAAAACAAAAACAGAAACAAAAAAATAAATAAAATGTAAAATAACAACTAACTGTAACACGTACACAATGCTCCTTCAACGGCTTGAGTTATATGCTTTTCAATAAATTTTATACGCTGCTGCTTAGCTGGTTGCCCGCTTCCTTTGACTTTCGTGTTTGCCTCGGTGTTGAGCTTATCGAACACTTTAAACTTTAGCAATTCTTGTTTCTTTTTTATTTATGACTAATAATTTTTTCTTTTTGACTTTTGCACGTCAGCTGCTTTGGCAACTGCACAAATATATGTACATACGAGTATGTATATGTTTATAGATATGTATGTATGTATTAATAACACTGTCACTAATCGAACAAAGCACCCTTCGTATGTTCGCGCTTCGCAAATTCGTTTTTATATTTAAACTTTTAGCTTCTTATCGCACACGTCTTACTACACCCTCACGTCTTAGAACACTCGTTGTTGTTGTTGTGTCGTTTTATCCGCAATATATAAATTTACTAAAGCACACCGAACTGATCTTCACGTACTCAGATACTCGAATGAATAGCTGCGCCGCTTACTTGGTAGCTAGTCAGTGTGGCGGCCTGGAGCTCCAGTCAATTGCCGGCACACACATTAACACATAGATTCACATACACACGCAGGCACACAGCTAAAGCAATGTGGAGAATTACTTGATCACAAATTGTCGACTGAAATTGATAGTGAAGTGAGTAAAGAGAGTCTTATGCATGAAAGAATTATTAAGGGCGTGTAAAAGAGCGAGCAAATAAGAGATGTTTTTCTCTAACACTGTTTTGAATTCAGTTTTAATGAAGTATCAGTTTGCAGTATCCTTCAAATGCATTTAATTTTTCAATACTAAACCGCTTTCTCTCTTTAAATATACTTGTGGGAACTTTTTGCTGTATGGAGCGGAAATAGTAGGAGGAAAAAAGCGATTATTTCACGAGTTGTAGAGATGTTTAATTCTGAACTTCTGCATTGTGAGAAATCGGAAATATTTATATTCCAGTTTAAGTTTTTTTGGTTTTATCCACCGACAGACCTTGGTTAGTAGTATTGAGGAACATACATACGTACATATGTATATTCATTGCGAACTCCGAGAAAACCCATACCTACTGCTGTCATCTAGTAAACTGATAATATCATATATTTACACATATTGTATTGTTACAAAATTTCGCAAAGATCTTGACCATCTTTAGTTGAATTTGAAACATAGAAAAACCTCTTAGAGGTCTCTTTTCTTACTTTTGAAAATTTTATTTGTAACAAAAATAGTTGAAATTATTCTATACCTGCTTGTTCCACCGTAATATATAAATTGCAGTCAATATACATAATGTGGAGTTTGAGCGTCTTGAACGAGCTCCCGTCAGCATTTAATCAAATGGATACCATTAGAAAGCGTTTTAAACGACCATTGTCCAATCGTCGTCGACCCGATAGCGCAAAAAAATCTATATATTAACTGTCATGCATTTGCGAGATGAAAGCTAAGACATCTTGTATCTCACAATTTCAATCATTCGGGTGAACCAGCTGGAGTAAAATAAAACGATTTTGTCGAGACATGAGATACTACTTTGACAGTTTTCCCAAAGGACTTGTCTTTTCACGTATAATCTGCAACTCAGGAATTACCCATAGAACCTAACCTTACCTGATATATGTAAATAGGTAAGTGTATTGCATTTAGTGTAAGGTTTCTTGGTAATAGGTTATTGCTTTTATTATATTAAAATAATTTTATTTATGCTTAAGTTTCGCGCACAACAAAACTCTTAACGCTTGTTTTCATCTCTTCGTATTTAGAAATACTCTTTGACTCACTACATTATACACCAACAGAGAAACACATAACCATATACTTACATATACATATGTATTTGCTGTTGTTACCTATTTTGGCGTGAACTCGCAATTAATCATAAAAACAGTTAGTAAAAGCAAATAGTTAAAGCAGAATAAACTTTATCTTTGAAACAGTTGTTGATAAGATTGCCATCTAACTCACAAATATATATATGTCTGTATATACATACGTATGTATGTACTTTGCAGTGCTAAAAACCCAGATAAGTGAAACACACTCGCATATATTGTAGATGATGCAACAGCAGAACTCAGCTGCAAAACAACAAATACTTTTTTTGACAAATTTTATTTAACAGGAAAATATGGTATTTCTTTAAGCTCAATAAATGAATATTATAAAATTATTATTTATTCTTGTGCAAAATAATAATGAAGTTGTTATGAGTAAAAGAAATTATCGCAAACTACTTATGACTGTTTGTATATTTAATTATATATGGCATGTATGTATATGTACATACGTAAAGTATACGTATTATTATATATAGATATTCGTAAGTACATTCGTTACTCCTACTAAATCCAGAAACTCTTACATTTAACAACCACAATGAAGCAAAAACATCTTAGTTAAACATAAACTCGAGTATAATGCTCAATATTCTCGACACTCTTTGTCGCACATACATATGTACGTACTTATATGCTTGGCTGGGCTTACGCTTAAGCCCGCGCCCAAACTCTGAGCTAATTAAATTAACTGACTTCAAGCACATTTCACGCAATTACTTCACATTTTTACAAATACATATTACATTCAAGTAAGCGGTATTTTAATCATAATTATTAATTACGCAAGCATTAATTGCCTTTTTTGTGCCATTTTTATACTCACGCAACATGTTCTTACAGAGTATAATAGTTTGTGTTGTATGTGCATTCTAAAACTAATATATATAGATATGTCTTCGTTGAGTTTATATTTCTGTAATATTTCTTAAGGATCATGTTGTGGTGGTATCCCTTTTCCTGCTCTCACACTCAATGTGAATAAACATAAAGTCCATACCATGCAGAGTCAAACTAAAACTCGCATTGTACTCAAATGTGGTAATTAGGGGGCTCACATGGCAAGGTCTACCATCTAGATTACATTGCAATCGGCGACAGCAATAGCCTAAGGTAAATATAACATAAACGCTGGCTAAAATAATTGTAAACTGTGTGGGATTTGTGTATGTAGTTATAAAAAAATTTCGTCTGGGAAAAATCAACAGGAATTACAACAACGTTAAACAGTTTTTCAGCTTCACATAATCGGAAAAGCTGTGTTAGGTACTGATCGTATTTCGACATAAGGTCAGGCCCAGCACCGATAAGTATTATACGTTTTTGTCATATACGATTGAGCGCATCGGCGTGCATCCTCAGTTCCACTTCAAGACACTCCAACCGAGCTATGACGAGTAATTTACTACTTAACAAATTTCCAATTTGATAAGACGTGTTTGCATTTTGAAAAATAATCGGTTTCTTGACATTTTCGACGACTACACACAGCAACTAGTTTAGAGTTTCACTCTTTCGTACCTCTTCGTAAATCAAACAGTTATCAAACGTCTCATCGGTATATATTTGCACAAGAAAATCCTGGTAGAGTTTTTGTTGTATAATCTGCGTAGAGGCTGCAGTTTCCACCGATTTTGAACGAAGTAATGCAAAAATTATTATCACAATCGTTTTTTGCCAAGACCTCACAATGACTTTACTATTAAAAGTTCGTGCCAAACTGCATTGATTTAATAGAATTGCAACATTAGCTTCTTCGTTACTAATTATACAAATTTAATTTAAATATTCAAAATTATAAAATATACTCAGCTCAGCTCTTTCAGCCACTTTTTTTACAAATCAATGACAAATTGAGCTTCGGGTGACTGTCTGTCCGTCTAATCGTGCAATAACTTGACTCTGTGAGGAGGTTAGTATCGCAGTATCGAATTTAACAGAAACAAGATATTTAAGAGAAGAATTTAATTAGAAATTTAACAGAAACAGAATTAGTATCGCGGAAATCGAACTATTGACAGGTCCAAAAAAATTACGTTAATGAAAAACTTACAAACTAATTTATAGCTATGTTAAACCACAAATTAAGATATAAATCTGTAATTTGGTACAGGGCAGAGAAGTATAAAGAGGTTTCTGTAGTCCCCCAGATACCGAATATATGAACCTCATTGCCTATAGCTGACTGTTTTTTAAACCCCGATCAACTTGTGAGATATATTGCTGAAATTCAGAGAGAATATTTTCCCAATAACGATGTGTACTTATGTCAAAAATGTAAAATCGGTTCAATACTTCATCTTCATTACCAATACAATATGGAAGCTTTCATACTTCCGCTTGAATTTGTATCGTATGTATCGTATATAGCCGTCAATATTAATGATATCTTAGCAAAACTAAGTGAACGTATAATATTGTATATACTTTATTTAAATGCTGAGAATGCATGAAATCAGTACACGAATCACCCAAGTTCTCATATTTTATAAGTATATAATTATTTCCGTTATTCTAGCAGACTTTATACCGAATATCTCAATCGATGTGCGAGTTATCGACATAAAATTGCGTAAAAACATGTTCTCGAGTATAGTTTAGTTATGATAACAGTTAATGCAATCTGTACCTAACCTCAATATATCCGTTATAGTGATATAGATATAGTTACAGCTGACTTGAAACCGTTTATGTTGGTCCATATATGATATCAAATGAAATTAAGTGGATATGTTTTCTTCAACATAAGGTGGTTCGGCGTTGAATAGAAATGAAATGTGTTGAGATCTTGGTCTAAACCTCATATTGCTAATATAATGATTTCCGATTATTTGGTTGATTTTTTCCTCATATACCCAATGTATTACATTTCTCCTACCTTGTTGACCTTCATTTGAGTTAATTATGTTAATTTTAAAATAATCTCGTACACCTAGCAAAATTGTAGTAATGATTGCGAGGTCATATAGGTAGACCTATAATATAAGCTAATACCAAATCTGATTGTAAACCATTCATAAAGTTTTGCAACTTCTGAAAGGGCTTCCCCACTTGTGGTTTTTTCATAATGGGGAGAGTATAAAAACGGTCAAAACCGAAATTAGCGTTTCCTTACTTGTTTACTAGGAGTTCAAAGAGTTGAGAGGGCAAGTAATGTGACAAATGTACTTACCGAGTTAATTGAAGAAAATACACTTATTGCGCATGTATGCGTGTATGTCTGTGTGTATGAGCATCAACGCGATGATGGCGGTGTTCCCTTATTCGGAAATAAATACCTACATACAAGTATATCACTACTTGCCTGGAGTAAATTAAGCATAAAATTAGACCGTCATATTCACACTTACGTACACACATACTGTGCACAAATACTTGCATGCATGCATATGTACTTGGTTCAACTTCTGTGAACTCTTGATTGAATTCGGTCAAACTGTTCGGCTGAAATAAAGAGTTATTCATGCTTCAAAAGAATAAACTCACTGTACTGACGGAGCTCCGATTATCTTGTCAAGATGCGTTCAAAACTTGGTAAGAATATAGCCTTTAAAAGGTTTCAAACATTTAAAGCGCCTACACATGGACACATGGATACATGGATCAGACTTTAATGATATCAATATATATTTCAGATTCAATATAACAGTCCAAAGTCTCAATTTAGTGAAAGCTTCCATTCGCTCTGTGAAGGCCATGTCTTTTAAGGAAGCAGTGAGTATTTCTAACATTCATTATTATAGTAAATTGCGGTTTTGTAGAATTGTGATGAAATGCTTTAAAAATATTATAAACTCGACATGCTGTGAAATATACGAACGGAACTTTAGCTTTTAGTTGTGGAAGTACTGAATTAATCATATTGATATTCAATGGAATTGAACCCGAACAAGTAGCCAAGCGGACTGTCAGTACTCACTTCATCAGAGCTATTAGTTTCGAACTTGATGTCATTGTTGTAATGGTAGAAAACATTTCCCAAATAATTAATAGGAATGCTGTAGAGTTGAAATTTTACTTGTTCAGCTAAAAATCTAAGTTCAATACGGTTACGTAGACCTAACTGTCGTGCAAACGACTCTCTTCCAGCTTTTCAATGAATGTTTCGTCATCCTTCTTGCAGTTTCTTAATATACTGTCAAATCAATGGAAATGTGACCGCGGTTGCATTTACAGGTTCAGACTTTTTTCAACGTTTTGTGGACTTAGTTAGCCTGTCTTCACGAATAAGCTGGAAGCTATATGAAATCAATCGACCTAATTGTTTATAAAACAGGCATAAACTGTCGATAAAGAGAATATTATTATTATGATTAGAAATAGTATATTATTTACAACTATATACATTTTTTAACATTAATAATATACATACATGTACAAATATGTATGTTTATGTATGTATATGTCTGCAAAGTAAATTAAAATCCAGAGTTACGCTTATGCGCTGGACTTTCCCATTGCTTTAATATTGCCATACCGAAGTTTCCAAGGTCGAATTTCCGTTTCATTCGACAGCTAATAAAATCGCAATATTAACTCCCACCTCACTTATGAGCCGCAAGCAAAATATTCGGATACTGGAAAAGGTGGTATTTATAGAATTTGCGATGAGTGTGTATGTGTATTTGTCTGATCAAAGGCAAGTTACCTGCTGCAGATGCCGCCAACAACGCCACATACGCCACTCGTACACTATAGCCAGCCATGTCTGTTTATTTATAAACATTTGCCGCAGCTACTAGTTAAGTGTAGGAAATAGTATGCGTGCATACCCTGTAGGAAATATTATCTACAGAGTGTCAATTGAAAAAACAAAACAAACAAAAAAAAAAAATACAACAACTTCGGCTGCACCGAAGCTATAATACCCTTCACAGGTGCATTTCTTATAGCAATCTTGTATATGTATAACTAAATCTGAAAACGTAACCGACCAACGGTTGGCAGCCAACGAAAGCCGTTTTTCTAGTTCTTTTTAGCCACATTGTTGGAACAATCTTCAATTCGAATTAAGGTTACTTAAAGGGGAAAAAACATCTTTCATAAATATATGCTGTAGTGGTCCAATTTGAACAATATGTTCGGATATTGTAGCAGTGTCTTGGACAATAATCTAGGCTAAATTTCATAAAGATATCTCGCGAAGTAAAAAATGTTCCTTATAAGAACTTGTTTTTGATCGGTTAGTAAGTTTTATCATGAAAATATCTCAGACCAAAATTGTAGATTATAAAATTATCTATAAAAATGTATTCATACTTTTATATATTTTATGATGATCACACATTATTTCTTTCTACTCATCAGATAGCCTTGATCGGTTAGTTTGAAATATGAAGTAACATGAAATAACTCTTCTACTTCGAAATAGATTTTTTTTAAACCTTTTATCAATGCCACTGCTCCATTTCCGAAATTAATTTTGTACATATTTGATTATTTATTTAAGATTTTAACAAGTTTCTGCTTATTTGTAAAATTTTCTAACAGGGATGCAAGCACAAATAAATACTTTATAAATATAAACATTTTTGATTTTGAAATTACAAATGCTGTACAAATTTAACAATTTTGAGGGGCGAAGTACTTTGTGGGTAGTAAAAAAAAAATTATCACAATTTGAAGCGAGTTCCACTGGCAGGAACAAAATTCCCCTTTGATGAAATTCTTATCTAACAGCGCACACACATGCATAGGTACATATATGTGCACATACATATGTACATATGTATATGGCTTGCACTCCTTTTTATTACTATGTATTTCTTTTATTTCTACTTCCTCGTTTCCGGTGCGCTATCGTTTGCAGTGATTAAATTTCAGGCGGCTGGCCACGATATGGATATGTTGGAATGTGCATACAACTGCATTTTTAGATACTTAATTTTTATAATCAAGCACTTACAAGCATACATACATATGTATGTGCTTACTAATGCGCATACATCTCAATACAAATAAAACTCTTCGTATAAATGGTAAATATGTATGTATATGTACACAAATTCATTTGTAAATACTAGCCAACAGCGGTATCTTATCAGTCGTTCCCCATTGCTTTTTGCTTTTGTTTTTCAAAATAACCAAAATTTAGTAATAAATTATCAGGCATATGAACGCAAAAAGAGTTGTAAGTTTGCGTTTATATTTTATGTTTGTATGTATGCATTTCATACTCATTTCAGTCGAACAATTCATTCTCCTCCACATGCAAACTCCAGCCTTTAGCAGCCATAACGTTTATTTGCTTGGAATTGTGCGCAAATTAATTAGCCATACTTATATGCGTAGCATACGTGCTTAAATATTTGTACATATGCATGTGTGTAAGCACTTTTGTTGCTGCCAATGCAACAGTGGATGCCTTGCACCGAGATAACCAACTTCATGCCATATTCGCCTCATCAAAGACCAAAATTTTTAAATGCAAAACTGAATAAAAACAAAATAAAATGTTTGTTGTCTATTTTTGGCGCAATTGAAGGGCGGACGCGGTAATTCAAAAAAACTCGCGCTGCTATTTTTGTAATTTTTGCATAGATGCACGTTGACATTGCTAACGTCATAAACACAGGGTGATCTGCATAGAAAAACTTGTTACGAAAACTATGTGAACGAATGGCTTTTTGATGGCTTTTGAGAGCTTCTATGTTTTTGTTTATTGACCTTTTTTAGATTCTAAACAGTTATGCAGAAATACTGTATATTGTATATAAGTATATAGCTAGCTATATGAAATAGGCCTTCTTCGCTATATTTCTTGACTATACCATATATGCTTGGAATTTATACTCAAATGGAAATAATGCTGCATACTTTTACTCAGTATTACATCTGTATGTACACTACGTTTATAATTTCCTTTATTCAAATATTAGCTTTACAGAGCTTAGACCCGAGAATGTTAATGAATTAAATAATATTTATTAACAGTCTCTGCTTAGACTTTATCGCACACAAATAAGTAAAAATAAACAACTTAGTTTGTTATATAATTGTAGCATATCTGTTTGGATATACATATATCCTAATCAATTTATAATGTTTCCTGTTAATAATATTTTTTTAATTAGAAAGTAAATTATAATATATTTGAAATTATAAATTTAAATGTTGTGTATTATGAGTAACTCTTTACTGAATTCATTAGAGAACGTATATTATATATATGATATACGTTCTCTGTCATGCATTGGTTTATGTCTATTCTATTAAAATACCAGAGAACGTATATCACGTTATACGTTCTCTGAACGTTCTCTGCAAATACGAGTATTTTTGACAGTTATTTGAAGTATTAAGAACAGAGTTGTTACAATACGTCTAAGGAACGTCAAATTCAAATGTCAACCAGGTGCAAATTGATGAGCAAAATAAAAACAATATTAACCGCGACTGCGCCGATAACCGCGAAATTCAAGCAATTTAGGGAGCATAAACCTAAGCCATATAGAAAGGTATTTGGTGCTAAGTGAGAAAGGATAATGTGAAAAGCGAAATATTCGCAAAGTTGTTTAGTGCGCAAGGATGTAGAGAAAATGGCATATGCATACAGTTCACTGTGGAGTCATGCTTGGTCAAGTGCAGTTTTCAGTGGATTCTCGTAGTGTATAAATGGTGCGGATGAGTGAACAGCGTTGGAATTTTGGTGATAAATTGGTGTATTAATCCTTGGGAAAAAAGTAACTCCTAAAGAATTTAAATATACATAAAGCAAATGCCTTTTATATAAAGCAAACTTTGTAAAACCATCTTAAATCCATTTACAAAATATAAAGTTGTAGTAAAATTTTGATTGGGACAAATAAAAGTATATTATGAAAAAAAGTGTCTCTTGTGAATAAAGTGACTTACTTATTGCCTTTCTTTGCCATTTACCTAAACATTCTAATGTGCGTCCTCAGGGAATGAATGGAAAACTCTTACACTTACCGCATGCGGAATTGCTGTTGTGTATATGAGAACGAATTGGCACCCATTGCTATAGAAGCGAAATTCATGAAAAATCGATATTCTGCAAAAGGGAAACGGTCAGTCGCGCTTTAGGTAAAGTGGCTATATGTGCGCCTCTAATTGGTTTTGATCATGCGTTGTTAATTCAGTTGCACCAGAAATAAATAATTAAACAGCACTTTTATAAACAAATTAAAAACTCAAAACTCTCACAGGAACACTAACAAGCTAATGTTGAGCTTTATATGCTACTTGTGTTGTTGTCTTTTGTCCTAAATTCCATAAGTCGCGTGCTCAATTATATATTTTTGACAATAACTCGTACACTCACGAATATTATCATATTTACGTGTACATATGTATTTATTAATCCATTATCCTCACTGCCATCAACATAGAAGCTACAACGTACCACCAGATTTCTCGATCTGTAAACTCATTGTCTACTAAAACTGCCTATTTCGGTGTATGCATTGTTTTTTTATTTTTACAAAACGCCCACAATTATTATACTCATTGCTACAGATGAGTCATGCGCGTCAAAAAATATTCGAATATTTTAAACAACTTTAAGATAACAGTGATTTGTGCGGATCATATATTAAAGTTATTTGGTGCTCTCATTGAATTCGTATAGCTAAATAAATATGAATGTGTGCTGAAGAGATTCAAAGTGTTTACTTTCGGTTATCATTGCATCTATAATTATTGACTTGATACTAAGTTTGCAAATAAAATGAAGACGCGTCTTGTTTCGTTAACATACCGCGGCAGCGCCTCTGTGGATCCGCGCTACTCCGCCGCAATGTTGCCATGGACCATAAATGATATTCGCTCCACTGAAAGTTACTCGAAGGTAAAAGCATTATTCCATTTATATTGCTATATGAATGCAAATAATTTATTTACATACATGCATATGTATGCATGTAATTAGTAAATAATTGTATATATGTATGTAGGTTGATTCTATACTACATTAATTTATACTCAAATGGGAATAATGCTGCATACTTTTAGGCATAATTACATCTATATGTACACTACGTTTATAATTTCCTTTATTCAAATATTAATTTTGTAGTGCTTAGACTTTATTATCGCAAAGAAATAAGTACAAATAAATGACACAACTTAGTTGGTTATATAATTGTAGCATATTTCGTATTAAGTATAACACCATTACATTAAATACATTACTAGAATATCTGTATGCATGTATGTATATAGTTAGTAAATAATTATGGATATGTATATGTATGGTATGTATGTTGATTCTATACAAGTAGTATCGCTAAACCAATAAGTATACAAGTATTTTGATTGAAAATAAACGGCATTTTGTTATCAAGCAAATTACATAGTTATCCGGATCTATATATAACTAAGAGTTGTCAACACATACATACATATGTACATATATGTACAAAAAAAATGTAAAAAAGTATATATTACCATAGCAATATTTTACATTTAATACTATAATTTAACAAATTAGAGGTTATGATAAAACAAAAAAATAAAACGTTAACTTCGGCTACGCCCATAGCTATAATATCCTTCACAAGTGCAATTCCTATAGCATGAAAGAGTATAACAAGATCTTTATTTTGATTTTGATCGATCAGTTTGTATGGCAGCTATATGCTAAAGTAATCCTATGTAAACAATTTTTTTAGAACATTGTACCGTTACTTTGGACAATAACCTACGAAAAACCACGTCTCAGTATGACAATGACATACAGATTTTATCAAAACCTGATCTTTTGAAGACCTTTGTAGACCTTTTGAAGACCTTTGTAGCAAAGAGAATAGCGTGTAGAAATTTCTTGGAGAACTGTTGCGCGTCGCCTTGTAGAAGAGAACCTCTTCAGATGGTTGTTCCAGAAAGTTCCAAAGTGTACAAAAAAGGCAGCGGAGCAATCGGATTGCTTTTGCTTTAGCGCATATTAATGGAACCGGTGAAGAAAATAAAAAAAGTGGTGTAAAATCCCTTGATGCGATGGATCTTAAAGAAATATGGTAGTTGCGATGGAGAAGTTTGGGTTCGATGTTCATGTTCATTGCTGAAATGAATCCCCGATACACGACAAAAACTTTCAAATACAAACACGAGATGGTAATATCATAATATGGGGAAATTTTTCGTGGTATGAAGTTGAACAGCTGTTTTGAATACGAGAAATCATGGATTGTTACCACTAGCTTAGAGTTGTAGAAGTGTAATGCCTTCTTACGCTGAAAGAAACATGCCTTTAATTTGATAGTTCCAGCATGACAATGACCCGCAGCATACCTCAAATGTGGTCAAGACTTGGCTACAGTATCAAGTAAGCGATGTTAAGACTTGGCTAGCGCAATCTCCGGATTCGAATTCTATAGAAAGTATGTGGAAGATTGTAAAGGAGAAGTTTGGACCCATTAAACCACGAAATGAGGTGGAACTAGGAAAAAAGCCAAGGGGCGTGGTACTCAATACCGAATTCAGTTTGTAAAGCTCAAGTAGAATCTATGCCGAAAAGGTGCGCTGCTGTACTCACAAATAAAGGTTTTGCAACAACATTCTAATTTATGTATATGAATTTTTTAATGATAATAGTCTCTATTATATTTTATTGCCAATTGAAATTCCTGACAGTAACAGCCTTTTTTGCAAATAGTTGTAAATAAATTTTGATTATATTTTAATGTCAGTAACTGTACATCTATATTTTACAAAGTCCCCAACGTTTCCTTCTGGTTGTTACAAACTTCGTGGCAATATAAATATATAAAAATTCTATCATAATTCTAATATCCTACACCATTAATATCAACCTGCATGTTCACCTAGGCAGTCTTCCGGCGCTAATTATGTGCTACACAAATACACCCACTAACCAAAAAGCCACCATGATCATCCCTTTGTGGGCTCTGCACCTACTGCCTACAACACTCCGAGTTGAGCCATAAAATGATTAGTTAAGTTGAATGCTTCACAACACCAGCACCAACATCCATGCACAACACCTAACACTGGCATTGACACCATGTACGTTGTTGGCATTGATCAAGTGGTAGCAAGTTTACCTTTTATGACAAGCTGCTCGTTGGTCATCGGAGCCGGAGCCGGAGCCGGAAAGAGCGTGGCAAGAGCGTTGTACAAGTATATACATACATATTATATAAACTAAGTGTTGTGGCATATAAGAATAAATACTTGCGCCACAGGATATAATCACTAAGAACCAATTCAATTTGCGCTGTTGAGAAAATCTGTAGTCATTAGTGTGCGACAAAGCAATAACAAAAACAAACATAAACATTTTGAAGTTATTGTTGTAGCTATTATTTCCATTTGTTTCTCCTTTGTCTTTCAACGAAAGTGAGTAGTAGTAATTCGATGTGTCGAGGGGATTAACAGTTTGACGGGGGTGTAGTGTAGGCTTGAGCCAAAGCGGATGTGTAAGATATGTGATGTAGGGAAACCCTAAAAGTGTTATAAATACAATAAAGCGCATTAGAATTGAAAGTTTGTTGTGAAAGGAACTAAAGCTAAGAATAACATGATTAGTTTCATGCATAAAACGGTATATGGATATGTATATACCATATATTTGTAAAGGTGATCAATTTCGAGGTTCCCTACTTTTTTAAAGAAAAAAACACAGAAAATTCAAATTTAATGAGAAATGTTTATTATCATTCGTAAGAACATTCTTTGGCATTTATTTTTTGAAGATTATCTCTTTCAAAAGTTGGCAACGGCTACGTCTCAGATGGTCCATCCGTTGAGTCCAATTTTCGATGGCTCGTTCGAGCATTTCGCCTGGTAACTGGTGAATGACACGCGTGATGTTTTGCTCCAAGGCCTGAATCAATAATCAATAATTTTTGTTTCTGTAGCTGAGCAGTTTTAGATCTCACAATCGGTTGGGCGGGAGGAGGGTAATCATTGGGTTATTATTATTATTAAAGCGGGATTGTCCGCATAGACTTTAGACTTTGCACATCCCCAGAACAAAAAGTCTAACGGTGTGATATCACACGATCTTGGTAGCCGATCGACCGGCCCAAAACGTGAAATTATCTGCTCACCGAAGCGTTCTCTCAATAAATTCATTGATTGATGCGATGTGTGGGAAGTCGCGCCTTGTTGAAACCAAATGTCGCCGAGATCACGAGCTTCAATTTCAGACATCAAATAGTCGGTTATCATGGCGCGTTAACAGTCGCGCATAATTTCAACCCTCCTTCAGATAACTGAAATTAACAAAAAAGATTATCAATCTGCAATGATGATTGTATGAATTGGCGATAAGAAAAAAAAAACCAAATTGGCGACTTTTTGAAAACAAAAACGATTTTTTTTTACCATTTTTTTGGTATTTTCTCGTATTTTTTAAAAATAGCAAAAATTTAAATTTGGGGAAATTAGGACTAGTTCATACTCAAGAGAGGTCTATAAGGAAGATTCAGTCGAACCAGTTTGAGAGTAAAATGTCTATCTATATCTCCGAAAATAATGTAAATTCTCTCGTAGACATATTCTTAAGTAGTTAAACTTTAAAAGTATGAAAAAAATCGATATTTTTGAAATTCTACATTAGAATACCCCCATCACTTGAACGAAGCGCGCGAAACACATTTTTTACAGAACGTGAATTTTCGTTATAAAGTTGAACGATTTGTAAACGTTGTTCAGGCGTAAGTTTTTCCATGATGAAATGCCAAACAACACTGAACAAAATAACATGACAGCTTGACACGACTCACGCGTGACCTGTCCAAAAGAGGCTATTGAAAAAAGTTTTTCTACCTGTTATATAAGTATAATGTTTATATGGATATATAAATTTATTCCTGACTTTTCAGGAGCTTATACCTAATTATTTATACTAATCGAAATTATTAAATCTCATATCATACAGCTGCAGAAATTCACACCTTACTTTCCTTAATAATTATCCTGTTGCTTTTATTAGCGACATGCTTTTATTTATTATCTTCATGTAATCAATTTATCTATGTAATTTGTAGGCAGCAAGTTTCTCTACCTACCAGCATTTCATGTATTCATATGTATGGACATACATACAAACGAGTGCCATGACACAAGCTTTTACGGCTTAAATATGTTAAGGTTCCATAAATTTGTATACACAATCTCAACATAGACTACTCACAAAGTTTGCTCAAATTACTACACTCTACAATCAATACAGTAAGTATTTGAATATATTAGTATACACATCTTGGCACGTACATATCTATATATAAATAAATGTACAAGTATATGTATGTATACGTACATATGTTCATGCGAAATTACGGCTTCTTGTGACCAGCTCATTATTATGTTGTTTTATGCTATTGACCACAACTCTATGTAAGCAGTTATACATACACACACATATTTCTAAGTTTTTATGAATATAAATGTTATAGGTATAAGTATGTAAAGAAGTATGCGAACTTTTTCATTGGTATGAAAATAAAATTATCGATTCTTTTCGGCGAGGGAAGTTGACGTCACTACATTAAGTCCAATTGTCTCTTCTTTTCGCACAACATTTCCGCCCTCCAATCCTAAAAATGTTTTTTTACAACACTTGCCATACTTCAGCAACACTCGTAGTATTATATTGGTATAATCAGATTGCCCTCGACAAGAACACAAAACATAAAACAACGTTGCCAAGTGCCATAATCAAATATGCCACCGGCAAAAATTCATACCGAACCGAAATTGAATATAAAATTTGCATAAAACAACTCGGAAGGTGTTTTGCTACTGCTGTTATTGCATATGACATAAACAACCAGTAGAAAATAATTGCCTGGCATAAAACAGAGCGATAAAAAGTGCTATATAACGGTGCAAAACGTCACTTTCGAATAACAAAAAAACAATAATCAAAATGAGCTCCATTTACAAACTTTAGCTTACTTTATATGTAAATATGTATGAAATGCCAATACTTTGAAACTTCTTAATATCATTATTATCGTTTTGGACAATAACGTTAAAAAGAGTTATCAATATTTTTATTAGAATGCAGCATTTAGTAAAAAATATATTTTATTGTTATTATTTATTATTTTTAGTGTAAGTCTGAATAAACGATTTTTCAAAACTGGTTCTAAATGTATTAAAACATTGTTATGAGAAAAAATTTTATATACAGGGTGTCCGATAAATATAATACTATTACCACTATATAAAATGCTCTGTGTGCACTCTCTTCTACTGCTGAGAAGTAGACTAGTCTCATACTAGACAGCAAAAATATGTATGTATGTATTTTGCGATTTAAGCCCTGTGCTATTATGGGTATTCCCATAATTATAGCGTTTGTGTTTTGACAGCATAACGGCCTAAAACACAAATTTTGCATAGAGCCTAAAGAAAGAAGTTGAAAAGGGGCGAAAATTACAAAATATGATGTTAATGAAGTTAATAAAAGAGAGCAGTAGAATGAATGAGTCAGCGCAGAAATGCCACAGAAAGTGACATTTATAAAAAGGACAAAGAAAACGGAACACAAACGAAGCCTTCATAATGAAATTGTGGCACTTAATAGTAGTGATTTCTTATTTGTCAGTGACGAACCACCGGCCATGATTATGCTAATGTGCGTACGTAAGGACTTAATGAGATGATTTCCAAGAACTTGTATAATCCATGGCATAATTTTAAGGACTTTGTTAAAATATTACTCTTTTTGTGGTGTTTTATACGAGATTATAATAGGAAAAAGATTTTTACACCCCGAACAGGCTATATTAAGTTTGCCATTAAGTTTGTAACACCTAGAAGCAAGCGTTGGAGACCCTATAAAATATATACATAAATGATCAGCATGATGAGCTGAGTCAATACCGTCTTTCGGTATATATACGAACTAGTCCCTCAGTTTTTGAGTTATACTTGAGAAATTATCATTTTATCAGAGTACAATTTGGCTGAACATTTTGGAAGTGAAATGGAGGTTTTCGAGACTTTAATGTGACATTTAATTCAGACATAAATATCTTTGATGAAATAATTTTTAAGGTTTATAAGGTTGTTTATTAAGGTTATAAGAGAAGCACAGGTATTGTAGATAGTCGGAAGCGAAACCAATTCATGTAATTTTTCTTAGAACAACATATATATTTTTTATTTTTCTCAAAATTCATTAACATCTGACATGCCAGATTGAGAGCAGCAGAGTTGCATTCTAAGTTTTAAGTATGTATGTAGCTCTTACACTACTGGTTAAACAAACTTTTGCTGCTATTAATATACTATATTTCGCTATTTACATGTTGGCTTAGCATACTTTAAGGCGCCCAACGTAATTTTGACCTGTAACGCTTTAACCCACTTACTATGCATGACACTCAAACTTTACGTCAAAGTTTCAGATTACAGTTGGCGCTTTCCAAAGTGCCATTGACTTTATACTGTTGCCTGGCCCTTAGGTGTCCTTATGTGCCGCCTTGCTAAAGTTCCGCAAAAACAATTTCCACTTTTTATGAACTCTTAAGTGTTGGATACTAGTTTATAGCTTGTATGGTAGCGTGTTTTGAGCTTGTCGGCGTTTTATTTATTTGCGTTTTTGGCTGAATCGAAATAAAGGAGCTGGGTGGCCTCTTTTTTGCTGTCATTTCAAAGTCGTTTGGAGGGCTTAAGGAATTAGAAATATTTTGCTATGGCCGTAGATGTGTGTAAATACATACACCCTCACATGACTCGAAAAATTTGTGGTTTTTATGGAAAAATATTTATATAAATATGTAAGCTATAATGAACAAATATTTATAAGAAAATGATATATAACATATATATATATAGAGTATTTCAATTACTCAGTTTTTAACATAGCTGGTAGTACGCTTATCTTAAATGCAGACAACATTTATGCATATATACTTAAAATACAATAGTAATACAACAAAAACATAGCCTATATTTGGGCGCATAGTTTAGTAGCAAATTTAAAATAACTTTCTGTGGTAGTTGCTGAGGAGAAAACATTTTTATTTTAAATCTTATTAAAAGCTTTTGTAAACATTTTTTTATGTATTTTAATGCAAATTGTAAACTTGTAAGTTTTGAATTGATTTATTTTCTTTTATTAAATACGGCAGCTCAATTTCTATTTCAACTAAAAATCCGAACTCTACCTTCCAGTTCCCAACAGTTACAAGCAATTATTCCAATGCAACGCGCCTTGAATTCAATACTTTTAAAATAAGTTATTTGTGTAACGTCCACCGTCCTTCCTCGCCGCCGCGCCCCAGAGCACATCTGTGCGGACGAACGACTGTAAATAACGAATATAACTGCCGCTGGGACCATGAGCCGCTCAAAGCGCTTTGCTTGCATTTTTGCCGCATTTACTGTTGTTGGATTTCATTAAAATGCGCAGCATTACTCCGGTGGCAGCAGATGAATTGGTTGAATGGCTGGTGGTTTATTTGTTTTCGGTTGATTGGTTGGGTGGCCAGTCTATAAGGGGGTGAACGGCGGCAGGCGAACTGAATGCTTCGTTTAACTGCCGGTTGGCGTGTGGGTGTGTTTAGACAACGTTCCTGAACGTACCATTTCGGTCTCCCTGGTGTGGCTTGTCTACATGGGTGTTCAAAATAATGGCACTTTTGGACACGTGCTTCTGAGATTATTTTGTTTTATAATTTGTACAAAAAATATTTAAATGAAATTCAAATCCAGTAAACCCATAGGGTTCATATATAATTCTTAAGGATTACGCGTCACCCGGATTACTCGATAAAAGGTACAAGGGTATGTCGTCTTCAAAACAATATTCGGCTATACAATTGTAGCCGAACTAGTTTTTCGTCACTAAAACCAAAGATATGAATTTTGAAATTCAACATAATACTCGTATACCAGAGACGGAAAAAAAATCAATGAAGGTAAAATATACGATCGTGGAAAAAATTTGTTTTAAGTTTATTTGTCCTACCTTCTTCGATTTGTGCATGCATGAGATTTAATTACAGAAGGACGACTGATCCATTACTTAACGATCCAAATAGGGCTAGATGATTAAAATAACAGTCCTTGGCTGGATAAAATTCACGTCAACTCATGTAACATTGTGGAAATTGATTCAACCATTATTCCATTCCTTTAATGTGGAGACTGGTCCATCTTGGGGATCAGCTATAGAACCTAAAGTAGCCTAAAATCCTACAAAATATTGACTTTTGTTTTTGGTCGTTACACATACAATATTTGTCTATAAATTGTGAAGTACTGAGCAATTGAATCCGGTAATACAATCTAACAAGATTGACTTGCAACTCCGTTAACTTAGCCGAGCCTATTACTTTTGCAAAATTCAACATATGTATGTATGTATGTATAAAAAATCTATGTATATCTGTAAATATTCAAAACAAGTGATTTTTATTTTGCCCCAATAAACCATTACCGCTGTTCAACACTATTTTTGGACTAATTATTTTCTTTTACAAATAATTTTATTTTAAAAGAGAAAATTTAAAAATCTCTTACATTACAGAAATTGTGGTCGACTTCTAAGTCGAACTTACCGTTATTACAGTTTGAAGCATTTTATGTTTAGCTCCTACACTGCCAGACTAAAACTTTATTTTTTGACTACACAATAGTTTTGACATTTTCATTATCATGCAAAAACATATGCACATCCTAATCGTATTCTCAAGCTTCCATAGCCATCAGCAGTCTCCTCGCTTTTCATTTACCGATGCCTTTCAGACGCGCCGACATTTGTGTTCAGGAAATGTCCGTCCGCATATCATCAGCGCGCGATGCATTATTTGAGCAAAAAGTGGCTACACCAAAAATAACGAATAGAAATTGTGTTTTCTTCTTCTTCTTTCGGCGACTCTACTGGTTTGTGGCTTGTTTTTGATGCGCTCACTGTCTTTATGAATGACAACATTGTTGCAATAAGAGTACGTAAACTTTTGCTCATTGGCTTTGTTTCAAAACTTTCATAGTTCACATACTTGTACATACCTACATGGATGATTCTCCATTCTCTCATTAAAACATTGTCGCCACATATCTAGCTACATATCTATGTGTTCCATGCAGGACATGCCAATGCGGTAATGGCATTGATGGAAAAATAAAAAAAGAAATGGAATAAAACTCATCTCGAAATGAAAGCCAACTTTTGTGTTGTTGTTCAATACAATAACTGTACACAAATACATTCTACTTTGTTCAGTTACAGCATCCTCTCACCACATCCTAACTTTCGTACATATCCCAACACATTTCGTTTGGATTTGCAGTTCATGCATTGTTTTTAATATAAAAAAGTACTTCAATTAAAAATGTGTGAGTGTATGTGAAAACCATAGATCCCCGTAATTTCATTATGCAGAAGTATATATCTATGTAATGTGGTTAATTGGATTTATTTGCCTTACATAGTAAGACCGTAGTTGCCCTCTTTCGTAATAAAATTGATTGAAGTGCTTTTTAATGTTGCAACTTTTATAGCTCACATATTCATTAGTCGATAATAAAAATATTTAAATTTTCTTCGACAATCAATTTCATATAAAATGTAATTTAATGCTGGTGTAAGCACATACATATGTATAAATTATTCAATATACTCCAATAAAAAAAGAAAAAAGAATTAATTATATCAAATACATTCTATAATGCTGCTGATTTGTTCCAAGCGTGTGTGATGTTCCAAGTGACCATATTGACAAGGCGGTGTTCGAGAAAATATGAACTAATGATTCGCTGATTTCGAAATTCCAGCTAAAACAAAACCCAAAAACGTTGAGAGAGTTTTTAATTCGTTCTCGGAGAGTATTTTTATACATAAAAAATATCAAAAAAAATGTTAGAGAGCGCTGAAAAAAGTTTTAGGACTCCCTAACGGCTTATAACAAATGATCCGAAGTTCAGCTTAAGAATGCTCACTAAGTTCTTACTACTCAACCGGTTCAGGATATAAAGCCGTCCTATTGATGAGGTGTAGATTTAAAAATAATTCAACTGGATCAAAATTGAATCGTATGAATTCAATTCCAAAGAAGGAAGTGTATTTATGTTATACATTGTGAGCAAAGTCAGCACAGAACCTGTTTCACAAATACCAGTTATTATTTGTTATTTTAATGTTTGTTATACAAGTGGTAGTTTGCCGACTGCAGTGACCTTAGCAACGATAATTATCACAAATTGCATTCGAACTGCGTTCGCAGATCTTTAAATTGGAATTTTTTTTCGAACAACTCTTTCGTTGTTGATTGTTACTAGAAAAAATTACCTGACAATAAAATAACTCAGGATATCAATGTTCTTATTTATTAATTGCTTATAACGTTTCGATTTAGTTTATTGGATAATGGTAGTTCATCATTGAGGACATTTGAATTATTATATTATTTTCTTAGTTTTATGGCATTATTGCAAATGACCGAAATGATCTTCGTGTAGCGGTTTCATTCGACTTTAGCACTTTTATTTTATAAATAGTTGGTAAAATTGAAACTGTAACTCACAAATCGAAGAAATCACTCAAAAATCGATAAAAATGTATCGCTATTATTAAGGAACCCGCCAGTGTAGACGCGGTATATACTTCTTCGTGTCGTTCAAACGAACGCATTGGTTGAAAAATATATAATTTTATACTTGTCTCCTGTTGCAATTTATTTGTATATACTACATAACATACCTATATTCGCAGACTTATATATTCTTTTTTTTCACTTTTATCGTTTAATACGACTAATGAGTTTAGTAATCTTCCGGCACTGCTTTTACGAGCTGCATATTTGACCCAAAACCTTTTCAAAATAAATATATACGTATCATATCAAAAGTAAGTTAAGTTTGTACAGGTTTACACGCACACATATTTATTACCATACGTGCATAGTCACAAACTTACTTATTTTGCATGCTTCGCACAACCGGTGGGCTAATAATAATTGTCTATTGCACAATAACTGTACTTTATGTAAAGGTTTTTCTTCTCGTATTGTTCCAGTGGTAATTATTGTGTTTTATTGTACATATGTATTTGTTGTGCTCGTTATAATCGCATTCAACACTGTAGTGGCAACATCCCATTTCTCATTAGCAATTTGCGTCACAATTTGTCGTGGCAATCATTTTTTTCCAACACAATAATTCATTATTTAACTAAATTACTATATACTATGATATCCAGTTCAATTTACAGGCATAAATATGTTTAGATATGTACATATACATACATATATACATGTATATTTAAATACACATGTGTCTGTGAATTTACTGTGTGAAAATTGAAAGTGTATCTACATACTTATGTGTATGACCGGTAAGTTGAGTTGCACCAGCAATAAAGTATTTTATTGATTTTTTAAAATTATTGATTTTTATTTATAATATGAGATATAAATCACTTGTGAAATTAAAAAGGTGGGCGTCACACCATATGTATTGTAGAAATAAACCCGACCCATATCAAAGAATGAACCATTTTTTATCTAAAAATTTACGTGCTTGACCGACCTCAAGAAACTTCGATAAATACCACCAGAGAATGTTGATGAGTAGAGAAGGAGCAAATGTTAAATGAAAACTTTTTGAGTACTAATTTGTAATTCCACAAGAGGGAACATCGAAAAGTATAACTTCGAAAAAGAAAAATACACCACACAATATGCGAAATGCTATAAATAGACACAACGAATATTCCTATATGAAAAATCGTTGCGCATACCTATTTAGATTTATGTTTTCAATTTCTATGATATGACAAATTTATAATTATGAAAAAGCTTTTGAATTAAAAATCTGTATTACCGGTAAAAACCCCAGAATTCATAATAAAATAAACATTTAATAAGTTAGTTTTCTAACTTATGTATGTGCGTTGCGTAAGCAATATACTTATTAAACAAATAATAATAATAAAACGGTGGCTAAGCGGCCACGTTTCCACTTTTGTGGTGGCTTAGGTCGTAAGCGCGAAGGAGTTAAGCTCATTCCGAATACGAGCATATACGTTCGAATCGTAAAATACATAAAATTAAAATTGTATTTAATTTTTTTATTTTATTAATTGGAATCTAAGCATATCATAATTCAATTACTTTAATAGCATATTTTACTTTCTGATATAATTAAAATATATCAGGAGAATATGTTCATATGTTTGGGTTTATTGCATATTCCTTTATTTATGCGTATTTACACAAATGTGATAATCACACATACATTCATGAGTACACGTACGCTGATGCTTGCTTCTTTTTGCCCCGCACAAGCAATGACTTTTGTCTACGCTTTTTGCTTTTTGCGAGTTGAACGATCGCGGGCAAGGAGGGATTGGGGCGCACTGGCACATAATTATTTCAGATATATATTTTGTTTATCGAATTTTGTTTAAAAACGATTATAGGTATGAATTTATGTGTATTTATATATTATATATATATATATTATATTACGAAAATAATTCATAAATGCATCAGTATTTTTCAATACAAATTAAGCAACATAATAATATACTCAGTTAGAACGCCTCTGTGTATAGTGGCAAGCCAACGAAATAACGGCGAGTTCGCGCAGACCTTGTGTTGTTGAAAGTAACCAAATGACGATTTTGTCGGCAAACATACATATATACATATGAGCTCGCATACATATTGACGCCGAATTTTGCGCATCGTGGCGGAGTTGACAAAATTTGTTTCATTCAACAATTTTACGACAATGTCGATCGGCTATGTTGTCTCGTTTGTCCTTTTTGCAGGGCTTTGCTGTTGAAAATTGACTTATGCTCTTTTGAAATATTGCGATTACCGATTGGGCTGCATTTTCATAGCGTCGTATTTGGATAAAATGGGCTAAATCGACAAACTATGAAATAATGATAATAAGTAAACATATAAAAGTACTATATGGACTGTGCTTAGAATATATAGAAGTAGTTAATGATTTCATATGAATGGCAATTTAATATAAATTTTGTAATTTAATGCCATAAATAGTGCATAATATGCAAAAATATAAATATTATTTAAACTCGCTAAGAGGTCATGTTGCCAATTCTCCTTTTTGAAGTGAACATCAGACAAATTCTTCAATTTCTGATTTTTAGCAAATGTTGTGAGGAAGCAGCTTGTGGGCAACATACAAATGCGAGGGGGATGGTAGGATTTTCAGTGATACAAATTGTAAAATTGAAATTTTGCTGATTCTTCAATTTTACTGAAGGATTCAAATTCAATTTCATTCATTTATTTCGCATATGCGTAGGAATTCTATATGAAAACCAAATGTGGCTTACCAGGCGCACAGAAAAAATAGCGCGGCGCAGAGTTATGAACGAACGTACTTTGCTTTGAAGCAGACGCACGTTCCTTATGAATGAATTTGTTGTCGTTGTAATATGAAATACTTAGAAAATAAGCCGCGAGTTCGCTTGAATATTATTGGTCGATGATGGTGCGTCTACGTTTTTTTGTCACTTGTGCGAATGTTTGATTTTTTGCGAAAGACATATTGAGGGACATACATATGTATATGTACATATGTGTACATATATGCAAATATATTTGGACATGCGAATGAAGGAAGGCAATTAGCAATAGCTGTTTGAGTTCACAGATTAGACAAAGTAGCTCGAATATTGTCTGTGGTGCTGCTTGTATAGCAGACTTCTTTATTGCAACGTGAAATATTTTGCCTAAGTTCAAATCCTATCATATTTTTATATATTATACTATTTTTTATTTTTATAACTCTTTTTTATTAAATGATATTTGAATTCTATTTTAGTATTATTTCCCTCATTATTTATATTTTCTTGTCGGAGGTCAATTACTTTCGTTTTTATTATTTCAATTTTTGTTTATGCGCATATCAAAGAACATCTGCGCATATGTATGTATATACATTTTGCTTATAGAGTGGTGTAGTTCGTTGCGTAAATTGACAGCTGTGGTGACATTTTATTTTCGAACTTGCGCGTTTTCGATGTTCCTTCTTAGCAATTAACATTTTAGTACTGCTAACATTTGCTCCTTCTCTACTCATCAACATTCTCTGATACCACCCACTTTTGCAAAAATATCGCTTAAAGTTAAAAAATAATAAAAAATGTCGCGATATATTGAATATTCAAGATACTCGCTGTCAGTATCATCATGTTTAGCAAAAAAGATACCTAATCGAAAAGTATCGATATTAATACTCATATCAGTAATATAAAAAAATACAGTACTCATACCATATTGTTAGAAAAGTATCGATTATGGTCGTACATTTTAAAGCTTGTAAATTGAATACTTTTTAGTGTTGAAGTTTCAATACAACGCAGAATTGTAACGTTCTGATAGCCGTCGCCCTTCGAACGAAGAAATGTAGGTGAAAATGCCATGTAGGTTAAAAATTGTAGAGTTATCTATATTTTTCAAATGATGGTTAGGCAGAAAAAAAGGAAACACTCGCCTAAAATATCAAAAATAGTAAACATGATTGTTAATACCTTTGCCTTTTCGCATTCGGATCGGAAAATATGAGCATATCGCTTTTGGGTAACAGTATTAAGGGTAGTGGAAGGTACGCAGTACACCGCGGCAACAGAAATTGAATTGAGAAAAATGTAATTTAATATAAATACTTTTTTTAATTCAAAAAGTTGTGTGAAAAATAACGCCTGCATTATAAAACTTTAACGATCACAGCTTTTCCAATTTAGTTTGTAAAAAGGCACTCTGCCATTCAATACTAATTGATACTAAATTGACATTTAACGAAATGAACCGTAGAAACTTAAAAGCTATGAAAAAATTGCAAGGAAATTGAGCATTGGCGAATATCCGAAAAAATACATAAAATGTCACTCCAAAGTTGGCCAGCAACGCGATTGCACAAAAAATTCGTTGGCTTATTAAGCGGAAAGCCCCACGTACTATGCAGCACTGGCAGCGTATTTCCGCTTGTTAATTGAGCGCAATTTTGTGGCAGACTTGCATTTTACTGATTATGAAAGTTTTTCTACTTCTTCGCAGAACTTTTGTTTCAATTAATTTAAGAAAAAAACTTTAAAAATCCTATTAAATTATGACAGCACAAGAGACGAAGGGGTAAAAATTGTTTTTCTAAAGAAAATGAGATTATTGAATAATGCGACAATGGAAAAGTTTTGCCACTCAAAGGCAGACAATAAGGTGGGTTGTTGTTTTGTTGGCTGAACTGTATACACATATTCCATGTGATGTGAAATGGGGTTGTCTGACAGCCATTTTGGAGAGAGGAGAACTTTTGCGCGCAGACAGCAGCAAGGATGCCGTAGTATTTGCCGCAGCTGTGTCATAACTAGGCAGAGGCCATTTAGCGACTTGTTATGACAGTAGCACGGTGCGTAACGGTGTGTGCCTAATTGCTGACTGCTTTCTTATTTACTTACTCACTCCGGCGCTTTTTATAATTATTTCATACTTCCCTAAGCCATCATAATATGCACTTGGCTTGCAGCAATGCGGTAAGCGATGTGGAAATCGCATAGGTAAATGAATGCAAGGCCGTCGGATGCGTGTTTTGAAAATATTTTCCAACACACTGCACTGACAGCTCAACATCAGAGCGCATAATTTTCTTTAAATTCGCATTTGACTTAAACATTTTCTTGCTATTTCCTCTCGCGCTTTATTTCAAGCATTTAACTATCTGTTCCGTTCTTCCAGCTCTCCGTTGGCATCGAAAATGGTGTGCTCGAGTCATATAATTCCGATTTCGAGTTACAATTCAGTCATCCGCTCAAGCATATTGTTGGCATGTGCCGCATCGTACATAAGCAGAGCAATACGAAAAGCGCCGGCAATGGTTTCCTCCAGTTGAAAGCCTTCACCAGCGGCGGCAGCGCCACAAATAGCAATGCGAATGTTTTGAAAACAAACGGCACAGGTGGTGCCTTAACCACATCAACTTCGTATGGTTCACTGTCCTCAAGCGCTGCACTGCGTGAACGGGAGCGCGAACAGGCGGCGTTGGCCGCCGCAAATAGCGTAGATGGCGGCACTAACGAGGCAGTTAATGGCGGAAATGCGAATAATTTCATGGAATTTCTCGGTCCCATCACAGGCCTGGTTTATTTGATGAAGGATCCACGTGACCCGTTATTGCATATTTATCTATTCGAATGTGAAGCGGTTGAGGAGGTAAGTGAAAGAATTTATTATGAACAAATAAGTATTCAACATTGCTAGTACATCTGCTTAAAAAATTGTTAAATGTACAAAGAGACATATGCCAGATTATATATAAATTCAAGGAATTTATTAGTTCTCATTTTTCTAGAATTGATAGATAATTTGGCATGAAATTTATATGTATAGTATCAATATTTCTTCCCTTTGCACTGCAAACGAGCAGGCATTTCCATGTCGTCGTGCACTCGGGCGCTGAATCCATGGGCCTCGCGCGAGCTCAATAAGCGTTGGTTAGCAATCAGCACTTGAGGAGTTGCGAAAGCCTACTGACCCAGAGAAGAACCCTAAAGGTAATAATAGGTATCTTAGCGGGACACTGTCTCATTGGAACTCACGCGGTGAGGCTAAAGATTTTGGAGAACGCAACTTGTCAACGTTTCAGGGAGGAAGATGAGGTGAAAACATCTAGACACTTTTTATTTTGGTTGCCATACTTTCTATGATCCCGGTAAATTGGCAGGAGTAGATAACAGCCAGCTCATTAAATTTGTTACTGGCTCTAGGTGCTTTGTAGATATACTGCGGTCTTTTTGATCCGTACTTAGGAGCTCTGGGCATCACAACGGAAAAGCGTCTCTAGCATTCCTATTACATAACCTATCCTAAATATTGGGTACTCCACAATCAAAGAAAACTCGCGAAAACTTTTGTTGCGGACATTCCTAATTTAATTGCCGATATTTTAACCTATTTTTCTCTACCGACGATTTATAAGCCTTTCCTTAAACTTTTTTCTTGTTTTGATCAGCGATGATTTTGACAAGCGATCTTCATGTTTTGATTTACGAATTTAAGAAAGCGGGAAGTTTTGACGTAATAAAACCTTTGTAAGTTTCTTAGGCTAGAACATTGATATTTTACTTCCCTGTAGGGTTTCTTAAATTCAAAATCAAATATTTATAAATTTACTGCAAAGAGGTCAAATGTGAAATACAGAAACAACACAGGCTAATTGGCCAGTAATAAATAAGAGATTGCGACCCCATTTTTAAAAAGCAATTTAGCCCATTAAAAGGACATGCAAATATTTGCATGTGAGCATATAAATGCGAGTCCATATGAAATAAATTAAAATTGCTTGAATTCTAGTATTTAATGGTATTCGACTAACTGGTGTTAGTTCTTATTGAAATTACCTCTTTTAAGCAAATATAAGGTATGTGCACGAATGTTTATATGTTTATCTACATTGTATACATATTTGTCGGTGGATATTTGAAATGTGGGTGAAAAAACATTGTTTAAAAGTCTGTGTTTCGAGGCCATTATATAAGCGAATAATATCGGTACATCAGACCCTAAAGAGCGACAATCGAAAAAAAATTGGTCAAAATGCACTAATCTGGTGTAGTGAAAAGGAGATATACAAGTATGTAAGCTTCCAAAAGTTCGATTGCACCGAATCGAACAAACTACAGCAACTGTTCAAACACACACATTTTAGCCATTCATATATTCACAATAGTGAATAAAATATGTAATAACAAGAAAAAACGTTAACTTCGGTTGCACCGAAGCTGGAATACGCTTCACAAATACAAAATTTTTTTTACAAGAAATCATCATCAAATGAAAAGTTATAGTGGTCCGATATCGGCGATTCAGACAAATAATCAGCTTACTGGGGAGAAAACTACGTGTTCATTATTTCAAATCGATATCTGATCATATATAATATATATATATTTTGTAGGATCTTTGACGGTTCCTTCTGCGTGTCCCAAACTTCGTGGCAAACTTAATATACCCTGTTCGGGTATAAAAAATGATATCATTGAAGAAAGCGGTTATACCACTATGATAGAAACTCAACACGTAACCAATTCACTAAATTATATATATGTCCATTCGACCGTTCTCACTCTCAGTGGCGAATCGAACGAACAACTGGCGTAAATCAAATAGACATCGAAAACAAAGGGTTCTATGGTGTTAATGAACTCACATGGCTTTTTTGAAACTACTTTAATCCCATATTTGTAAGTATGAGAAATGTAATAAATATTATATTGCAATATTAAATCAGGAAGGTGGCCAGAAGGTATATACATAAGTATATGTATTGTATATGGTGCTGTGTTTACGGGTCAGGCATTTGTTAAATTTTGATTAAATTATTAAGATGTCATTTTAAAAGATATGAGTATTTACTATATCGGTATGTACATATGTGAAGTCGGTATGCTGACAGAGGGTTGGTTGGTATTTGAATAATACAAATAAATACATTTGTAAAAGTTTTGAAAAAATTCGTTTTAAAAATCAAAAATGAAAGTGACTACAAGGAAATAAACATTTACATTTATAAGCCAGGAGCTTACGACAGTGATACCAGCTATAATCTCTATTTTATAGAGAATAAACTTTTAAACTGAGCCTGTAGAGCCATGCAACCGCAGACAGATATATTTTCACTATAATTTGAATGTATGAATATATACCTACAGGTATATATATGTACCATATGTATGTAAATTTACACAACTTTTTCTGTGCACCGTTACAAAATTCTATGCAAATCCTTTATGGCTCACAGGCAACAGTTACCATATATTTGCATTTGTATGTATGTAAGCAAAATTGCAGTGGCGCCAAGTTGGTTAACGCCCTCGAAATGAAATTATAAACACCCGACTAGACATTAAGGGGTGGTGGTGGCAAATACAGTTTGCACACCAAAATATACATGCAGGTGCATATGCAAATGAAAAGCGTTATAAAAACTTATATACGCGTATGTGTTTGTGTATATCCTTTTTTTTTTGTTTGTCTATTTTGTTCGATACTTTACAAAGTCAATTTCCGAAACAACTTTAAATAGTTTGAAAGTAAACTTCAGCATAAAATTGGCGCTGCTGTTGTGGTTTGAGCTTTTAATGAAATTTTTCAGGACGAATACTTGTATGTATTTATTGAGAAATTGAGAATACCGTTCATTGCGCTCACAAGACTCATACCTAATTGCAATATTTTAGGTTTTGTTGTGCGTGTGACCTCATGATTCCTGCTATTCATTATTGTTAAGTAAATTAAGTATACCCCTATAACTGTGAAAAAATCCAGTTTTGTGACAAAGTTCAAAAATAAATATTAATAATTAACCAAAACTTGGATCATGAAAAAATCAGTCTGCTGACATGGGAACCCAACCGAATAGGCATAGTTACGAGACGATTTC
This sequence comes from Bactrocera oleae, assembly GCF_042242935.1. Lineage (NCBI taxonomy): Eukaryota > Metazoa > Arthropoda > Insecta > Diptera > Tephritidae > Bactrocera > Bactrocera oleae. Next base: position 19,010,541 of record NC_091536.1, on the reverse strand, counting down.
GTAATTTTTATCTTTATTAAGACATCATAGCATTATTTGTAAGAAAATGCTGTTAATTTGTATTTAAGTAAGCTTTTGGGTGTCTTTCAAATATATGGATGTACATATATTAAGAAAGTGATTGACGTGAATGACAGCGTAAAAATGTTATTTGCACTCGAGATGTTATAGCCTATAGCCATCATCTATCGATATCGATTTACTGTGAATATTTCGATCTGTTTGAAAAATATGGCCCAGAGACCGGGTTTTCCGTGTCACAAAAACGCTGATATTGTTTATTATCGCCTCCAGAATAGATCTAGCCGCTTATAAAAATTGACATATGAACAAAAACTATGGCGCCCTATATATAAATTTAATTAATTTATGTTGCTCCACGCTATGATTCAGCAATGACGAATAAACTACATAACTAAATTTTTGCAGATTATTGCCGGTTTCAATGCATCATGATGACGTCAGACATAGTTCTGAGAAATGAATCTAGCTATAATAATATTTTTTTTATTTATTGGTCATATTATTTTCTAAATCTATAACTTATAATAAATATATATCTGACATCGATCTTCTATCGAAATTTCCTACTCTGTTATCTCAGCATTCAAGGTTATATATAAGTAAATATGCATGTGCATATACATTTGTATATAGCATATGTGCAATAGACATTTTAGTTGGTTTACAAATTTGAAGGAAAATTAAAATGAAAATTGTGCATAACAAATCAATTTGTTCAATTTAAATTGGCTGCGATCACGAAAAGTGGAATTCAAACGCTAGCGATCGTCAATGCACTTCAATTGAGTCTGGGAATGCATATGTATATGCATATATGTGTGTATATAAATGCAAATTAATATAAATCAAATGTATATACGAGTATGTATGAATATATTTCAGAAAAGTCAGACAGACGGGAGTCATATTAGATTTTATGCATTTCTTTACAACTTTGTTAGCTCCGTGCAATATGTATGTTTATACATGTATGCTTGTATATACATATATGCATGTAATATTAGTAGAATTTTATTTATTTACTTACGTATTGCATTTGACAATCACGTGTTAGCCGCATGATCAGTCCCGATTGTCTCATACATTTGTATCTTTGTAAAAGAAAATGTGAAAGATGTGAAAATATTTGCCAAAAATCTAATTTTACTTTCAATGACCTTAGCTAAAGTCCATTCGTGTTTCGATTCCTTTGTGTGGTCAGAATACATACATAAATATGTATGTACAACAATTTGATATAAGTGATTTACGTATATAGCTATTGTGCGTCGTCCCTTAATATTATCTTTGTGTGGTCGTGCCAACTGAACTTTGGCCATCAACAAGGAAGAAAATGATAATGAAACACAAATATTAAGGCCACCTGGGAAATTTTTTCTAATATTTAACTACGAATAACAGGAAGAAACAATCACCAATTGTTTTAAAAACAGGGTTATTAATCAGAGACATATATACCTAGACCTAGTTATTAACGCCGCATTTCTAATTGAAAGACATCATTGAAGTCATTATGAATTCTCAAAGTTAATAAATTTCGAATTATTCTGCGACGAAATCTGAAAACCACAAAAGATAAAGCTCAATGGATTGAATTCATACCATTCTGCCTCATTTTCATAACTCATTGCATTTTCTGTGGCATGCGGTTGGTTCTACTTATTTGGAGGTAATTACATAAGGAGCCAAATACATCGCCTATTCATCAACATGTGATCCAAAAGAAATCGATTTCAAAATTCACAAGTTCATAATCCTTTTAATTAAATTAGAATATTTATTGCCCGCCATGCTTCTAATTTATTGATTTGTTATTTATTGTTATTTTTTAAACTTTCTTGAAGTATATTTTTTATAATGTTTGATGTTTACATAACATACCCTAAATTTGCCTTTATTTTGTATTACCAGAGAATGTTGATGAGTAGAGAAGGAGCAAATGTTAGCAGTACTAAAATGTTAATTGCTAAGAAGGAACATCGAAAACGCGCAAGTTCGAAAATAAAATGTCACCACAGCTGTCAATTTACGCAACGAACTACACCACTCTATAAGCAAAATGTATATACATACATATGCGCAGATGTTCTTTGATATGCGCATAAACAAAAATTGAAATAATAAAAACGAAAGTAATTGACCTCCGACAAGAAAATATAAATAATGAGGGAAATAATACTAAAATAGAATTCAAATATCATTTAATAAAAAAGAGTTATAAAAATAAAAAATAGTATAATATATAAAAATATGATAGGATTTGAACTTAGGCAAAATATTTCACGTTGCAATAAAGAAGTCTGCTATACAAGCAGCACCACAGACAATATTCGAGCTACTTTGTCTAATCTGTGAACTCAAACAGCTATTGCTAATTGCCTTCCTTCATTCGCATGTCCAAATATATTTGCATATATGTACACATATGTACATATACATATGTATGTCCCTCAATATGTCTTTCGCAAAAAATCAAACATTCGCACAAGTGACAAAAAAACGTAGACGCACCATCATCGACCAATAATATTCAAGCGAACTCGCGGCTTATTTTCTAAGTATTTCATATTACAACGACAACAAATTCATTCATAAGGAACGTGCGTCTGCTTCAAAGCAAAGTACGTTCGTTCATAACTCTGCGCCGCGCTATTTTTTCTGTGCGCCTGGTAAGCCACATTTGGTTTTCATATAGAATTCCTACGCATATGCGAAATAAATGAATGAAATTGAATTTGAATCCTTCAGTAAAATTGAAGAATCAGCAAAATTTCAATTTTACAATTTGTATCACTGAAAATCCTACCATCCCCCTCGCATTTGTATGTTGCCCACAAGCTGCTTCCTCACAACATTTGCTAAAAATCAGAAATTGAAGAATTTGTCTGATGTTCACTTCAAAAAGGAGAATTGGCAACATGACCTCTTAGCGAGTTTAAATAATATTTATATTTTTGCATATTATGCACTATTTATGGCATTAAATTACAAAATTTATATTAAATTGCCATTCATATGAAATCATTAACTACTTCTATATATTCTAAGCACAGTCCATATAGTACTTTTATATGTTTACTTATTATCATTATTTCATAGTTTGTCGATTTAGCCCATTTTATCCAAATACGACGCTATGAAAATGCAGCCCAATCGGTAATCGCAATATTTCAAAAGAGCATAAGTCAATTTTCAACAGCAAAGCCCTGCAAAAAGGACAAACGAGACAACATAGCCGATCGACATTGTCGTAAAATTGTTGAATGAAACAAATTTTGTCAACTCCGCCACGATGCGCAAAATTCGGCGTCAATATGTATGCGAGCTCATATGTATATATGTATGTTTGCCGACAAAATCGTCATTTGGTTACTTTCAACAACACAAGGTCTGCGCGAACTCGCCGTTATTTCGTTGGCTTGCCACTATACACAGAGGCGTTCTAACTGAGTATATTATTATGTTGCTTAATTTGTATTGAAAAATACTGATGCATTTATGAATTATTTTCGTAATATAATATATATATATATAATATATAAATACACATAAATTCATACCTATAATCGTTTTTAAACAAAATTCGATAAACAAAATATATATCTGAAATAATTATGTGGCAGTGCGCCCCAATCCCTCCTTGCCCGCGATCGTTCAACTCGCAAAAAGCAAAAAGCGTAGACAAAAGTCATTGCTTGTGCGGGGCAAAAAGAAGCAAGCATCAGCGTACGTGTACTCATGAATGTATGTGTGATTATCACATTTGTGTAAATACGCATAAATAAAGGAATATGCAATAAACCCAAACATATGAACATATTCTCCTGATATATTTTAATTATATCAGAAAGTAAAATATGCTATTAAAGTAATTGAATTATGATATGCTTAGATTCCAATTAATAAAATAAAAAAATTAAATACAATTTTAATTTTATGTATTTTACGATTCGAACGTATATGCTCGTATTCGGAATGAGCTTAACTCCTTCGCGCTTACGACCTAAGCCACCACAAAAGTGGAAACGTGGCCGCTTAGCCACCGTTTTATTATTATTATTTGTTTAATAAGTATATTGCTTACGCAACGCACATACATAAGTTAGAAAACTAACTTATTAAATGTTTATTTTATTATGAATTCTGGGGTTTTTACCGGTAATACAGATTTTTAATTCAAAAGCTTTTTCATAATTATAAATTTGTCATATCATAGAAATTGAAAACATAAATCTAAATAGGTATGCGCAACGATTTTTCATATAGGAATATTCGTTGTGTCTATTTATAGCATTTCGCATATTGTGTGGTGTATTTTTCTTTTTCGAAGTTATACTTTTCGATGTTCCCTCTTGTGGAATTACAAATTAGTACTCAAAAAGTTTTCATTTAACATTTGCTCCTTCTCTACTCATCAACATTCTCTGGTATTACCAATGACAACAAATCACTCATTGTTGCGGGGGACAAGTCATTGGCGACTCATCTTGTCGCTTTTAGCCACTGAATGGTACGATCACTTGGTCTAAACGAGTACATTTGTACTATGTGAAAAAATGAGAGACAAGTAAACATGCACATACATTCATATGTAAATATACTGAGAGAGTGCGCAATAGACACAACAATCCCGAAATACACGTAGTGAGTTTTTGAATAATCAGTGGCTCGTTGAGTAGAAAATAGTTCATTCAACTAAAAATGATTCAATCTTAACTTATTAGAACAAAGTATGCTATAATGTTTTAATTTTTCTAATAGTTTTCAACAAAATTTGTTTCAAAATAATAATTTGTGTCAAAGTTAATCCTTCTTTTTCATGGTAAATAACTGTCCAACAACTAAAAATCATCGCGATGAATATTCTGGCAGACTCAGTCAACTTGTTTAGCTTTAATGATAGTTCACGCAGAGACTCTCTATTACAAATCGTATTATGAATTCCGGCGCTGATAATCGCCGGTATAATTGTCATCACTAATGCACATATGTACATACATTTGCTGTATATATTTGCAAACAATAAATTCGTGCCACCAAGCGCAGCGAACGTCAGCCTAACAGCTGTTGAACAGACGTCGCCGCGATCACTTCGAACAATTCACGAATGTGCGTTGCCCGTCAGTTGAAAAATTAACAATTTGGCGTTAACATGCTAGTCCAGAACACTCCCTAGTGTATAATAAATAGGCAGGGAGTCGAAAAAATTATACTATAATATGTGAATAAAATATTAGTGAATATCAGATTTGTGATTTTTCATTTCATCGTTAAACCTCTCGGCACGTTTGGTGATCGTAGGTTTTCCGTGATTACTTATGTAAAACAACGTTGACGGTCGTTACAAAGTTTAAATAAGCTGCTGTGAAAATGTGATTTATGCTAAGTTTTGTGAGAAAATCTGTGCTTGCAATTATAAATATTAATTTCTAATTTTATTTTAAAATGCAAATGAAAAATATTTCACAAATATTCGGAAAAATTTTAATTCTCCGCATAAACCAAGAATAGTTCAATGATACGCTAGTGACCTACAAACAAAACACAAACAAAAAAATTATGCAAACAAGTTTTCTTTTTGTGATTTATTTAAAGGATCGCACGCCACACTTATTGGTGGTGTGATCTTGGTTAATCGCCAAAACGCTACTTTTGTCTGTATGTGACTCCAACAAAAAAAACCAACGGATATCCATAAGTGAACATATACTAGCTATATAGAACAGGTACGCCTGTGGCATGCAACCCAGCTGCCCGTGTGTGTGACGCAATCGATTGTCATTGATTGTACAAATGATCGATCTAAATTGAAATTAATAAACTAATTATAAAAGCAGAAATGCAAGTCTTTTGAGCATTGAAGCTGCGTACAAAAATTGTGATTATACTTATGTGATATTATTTAAATATATGCTAACAAATCAAGTAAAAATTTACACAAAAAGTGAACAAGGAAGCAATTAAAAGAAAATTGAAGCACTGTTTGTCCTTAGATGTGTCCCCTAGAGTCAATCACAACAAAATCAACCTATATTCAAAAAATAAAAATATAGCATCTATAGAAAAAGTTATCACAATCTGTGCCAAAAACGCCAATCTGCCGAGTAATCGACCAGCTGCAGTTTTGTAAATTCAATGGTAAATTGAATTAGAAATCAAGTGGTTGCCACACTATCATACATACAGGAAATATATATTTATACAATTATAAATTGCCCCTAATAGCTGTTTCGTCTCATCGACGCAGAGTTTTCCCCTTGCATTCATCTAGTAAGTGTTATAAATTGCAGAAAACAAAATGTTCACGGTGCCATTTCATCGTGACACGATTCTCACTACATCGCTTAGCGATGCCTCAACATTGAACAAGAGTCGTACAGTACGTAAATGAATTGAGTATATGTTAAAAAGTAAAAAAAAATTAAAATAACTAAAAATTTTTTTTGCTGCTGACCGCATTTGCGATTGACATTGAAAGTTGTATGCCTTTGAGAATTATCGAGTAAAGAAGGAAATTAAAAAACTAATAAATATCCTCTGCTACCCTAAAACAGAAGAAAAAAATTAACAAACAAATATTTTTTGCATGTGCATGTGCTTTTCGAATGATCGATTTTACTAAATAAGTAAAATATAATCTGCTTTGAAATAATGTAAAATTCCAAACTATACTTGAAATATGTATGTCTTACATATAATAGAATTTATGTACATATATACATATGTGCTACCTTTTCGGAATGCTGCACTCGCTCCATAGCCAATGGATTGAAGCACGACTAAGTACGCTCGCGGCTGCAAGTTATGGCAAAAACATCTACTTTTACTAATAAATAAAATTTGAGCAGAAAATTTTTGATTTTCCGTTCAATTAGCGAAGCCTTTGTAACCTTCATATTTTCTCGGTAAAATATCTGTTTTTATACTCAACCGGTTTTAAAATACTACAAATACATAGATGGAGTAAATACACATGTTTGCATTCATATAATATTACATCAGTTTATTTTCCAAATAGAGATATTTGTTCAACTTAAAGCCCTCTTAGATGTCTCAAGTTAATAACCACTCTTAACTGCTTCATTGATGATTTTTAAAATGTTACGCTGTTTCGAGTTTTAAGCGCTCTTCTTTCAGCCGGGTTTTCGGTTAAATATTCCAAAATTTCCGTTCGTTTATCTTTGTTAATGTGAAGCTACAGCTAAAATTTAAAGTGACTGACTAGTTGCGGTAGTCTCTGAGTATAATCGTCGTCCGATTGTAGTTGACTGATCCAAACGCTTCGATATCACAGAAAATTTCATTTCTTCATTGTACAAATTGAATAATGTTTTCATAACCTTAAATTTATTTTTAAGCAAAACAAAATCGATTTTTTTCTAGACGAGGTCTAATTGCTCTCAAAACTCATTTGAATTACAGCAAACATCGTCATGCTAGTAGACATCGCCAACCTACTATAAAGTGGTTACATTGTGAAAACTCGAATCCCTAATATACATGTATGTAGATACTTCTCATTTGTTCGTTGCTTGAATTCAAGAAAAATTAAGAATTACGAAAAATCAAATGTTGCCACATTACATGTTCTAAAAGAACTCTACCGGACCAATGATTCTACATTTACGAAGCCATCACAGTAGTAAAGTCATTGGAATCGAGTAGACAAATTCTTAATAGGATATGAGAAGAAGGCTATACCGACAGTGGCATATAACTGTAGTGTGAATGATATTAAAGACCCAAATTTCATAAGATAGCCGGATTTATGTAATGGTTTATGTCCGTCCAAGCATTTTTATTCCATTTTATATTACTACAACAATAGTAACAACAGGCAAAACCACATCAATTCAATTCGATTACTAAACTTTTTTTACGGACAAAACTCGTCGTAATTTATTCGAAAACATCCTGAAATTGACTAGTCCTAATATTCGTACGAAATATTTACAGCATTTGGGAGATTTTCGGAGAATTTAGCAAACTAGCAACTGAAATGTCCAAACAATTTACTCAGATTGACAGATCTGTATTTGACTATTCTCAACTCTGCAATTTAAAAACTGTGCATTTAAATTATCAGTAAATAAAAAAGGATACAACTTTTACCATAATATGCTGTAAAATATATGCTTCAACTACTTTCTGTTTGATTGCAACGTGTTGCCGTCCATTTCCGCATAATAAAGTGCAATGATTTTCAATTAACAGCGTTCCGGTGATACTCAGTTGCTCAAAAGCTCAATGCATTTTCAAACTGTTATGTAGAGGTGTGTTTGTATATATGTATATGTGTGTGTGTACTATATGCAGTATTTATAAACAATGCAAACGTTAATAATTGATTATAAATATTTACAACGAAATCAGCATGTCCCGTTAATAGGATTCGACCACCGACTGCCCACATAACTGGTCGGTCATGTGATAAGCAGTCGCTAGCGGTTGTTTTGATATAAAAAGCTTAATATTAATTTAATTAAAATTGTGTTTGCCTGTGTACATATATACCTATGTATGTATGTAAAGAGAAATACAGAAAACGACAGTTAAATGAATAGTATGTGCGTACACACGTTCTTTTATTGTACACAAATTCGTTTTTCTTCACAATATTTGCGTTATTTTAATAAAAATCTAAATTGATTGAAATTCGCTCAGAAACCATAACACATTTTAAATTGTTTTACATACATACATATGTACATATGGATATTTTTTATGAATGTATGTGTATACACACATACTCGTACACAAACAACTGAATAAATAAGTGTTCATAAAAATACCCAAATCGCTTTCTGTGACGATTGGGCGAACGTGTCTAGTTGAGCATTAAATGCTGAAATAAAGCTGAAAACGGTGGGAAATCGTGGAAAAATATGTATGTTATTATGCGTTGATACATATGTATGTACCTATACATTTATTTACATAGCACTTGCTTACTTATAAACTTGTAGAGGGGCGGTTTAGAAGTACCATATATAACTTTATTTAGTGATAGTAGTCACAACAACTGTCATGCAATCATATTGCTTGAGAAATAGTTAAAAATCGTTACACTTTATTTGCAAAACTCGCAAACTTAGGTTTACATCTTACCGTCAAATCGTCTTGAAAAAAATGGCACATTTCTGGTTTAAGTTATACTCAAATAAGACGAAAATTTCTGAAAAAACTCCCCAGTTAGGCTCACTTTCATTCATTACGGTCAGAGATTAGCGCTCCCTTTGAGTCAGACACGTTTTGGAGGGGCTACGTCAAGTCAAGGACTACTTAATTGGTAATCATATTCGGTGAGTTATTAGCGATATAAAACCAGCTAAGCTGGAAAAAGTAGTGAAAAATGTTACCGGATAGTTGGTATGTTTAAGAAGCATTCATGATGAACATGCATATTATATGTCTGTGTCCATGTGGCAACAAAATACATCTGTCATTTATCTTAAATATAAGTTGTGTACTTCGAAAATAAACAACCTTTAAAGTTCCTTGTTGTAGAAATAGCCAAAATGTAAACAAGAAAGCAAATTTAATAAAAGCAAATAACAATTCAATACTTAGAATTCTCAAACAATTTTATTTTATATTTTTATGCCTAGTACACTTTTCTTCTCTGTCGAATTTTAATATAGGTTTCTGTCCGAATAAGCCCACTAATCAATATTACAATATATACCTATGTACATATATACTTCGTTTCACTTGAATCAAACCAAATTCGATTTTATTGTTTTGATATTCCTTCTATCATTAAATATTTATCAATTCCATAAATATTTACATATTATTTATGTAAGTATTAGTGGATTTACTAAGCACAAGTTATCTGGAGAAACCTACAAGCTATTTACAAGTACTTCACTTATTGGTCAGTTAATCAGTCCACAATTTTGTTTTTCTTTTTCGATTTCAATATTTTTTCTCTGCATTTTGTTTTTGTTTAATTACCTTCGCCGTGAAATAAACAGTCACGTCGCTTTTGTTTACATACATGCATTAATGAGAATATGTAAATAGGTAGTTTAAATATTTACAATTAATTACATACATACATACACTAGTTTAATGCTTAGCCGACAAGTGTTTTTACTTGCTTGTGTAAATTAATTCGTTTGAGCACTTGCAAAATTGAGTATTGAGTAGCTAAAATGCGGTTTTCTAAACATGTTTATGGTTATGTTCACATTATAACAAAACTACTTTTAGCAAAAGTAAAATATGTAATTTACAGCTTTATTTTAAAAGCTTGAAAAATATTTAAACGAACCAAATTATTGTTCGGATAAAGAAAATGACCAAAATGTCATTGATATTATTTTCTGTTTTTAATGTAAAAACAGGAGTATAAGTCTCAAACGTTGCTAATAGAAACAAGAAAAAACGTTAACTTCGGTTGCACCAAAGCTAGAACACCCTTTACAAATCAAAAAGTTTCCATACAAAAACTTGATTTTAAGCGTTCAGTGTGTATGGTAGCTATATGCTGCGTTCGATCTAAAAAATTTATGATATATGCAGATATTGTAGTAATACTTTAGGAACTTAAGAACTTGATTCTGATTATTCAATTTGTATGGCAGCTATATGTCATAGCGGTCCGATATCGGCGGTTCCTACAAATGAGTAGCTTCTTGGAGAATTAAGGATGTGTGCAAAATTTTAGAACGGTATCTCTAAAACTGAGGGACTAGTTCGCGTATATACAGACCGACAGACACAGCTAAATTAAGTCAGCTCTTCACGTTGATCATTTATATAAATATTTTAAGGGTCCCCGACGTTTTCTTCTAGATGTTACACACTTTGCACTAGCTTAATATACACTTAAACTGTTCAGGGCTTAAAAATGTTTAAATTATTGTTGCAGATTGATCTTCTTTGTATTCTAATAGCCGACAAATGCTTGACAATTTATACCTTAACACAAAACGAAGAAGAACTTTTCTGTCAAAGCAAATTTCTGAAGCAAAACGAAGCAAAAGTTTTTGTGAATCAGCCATAACTCAACTTTTGCATAATAATGAATATAGTTTTCTCTACATCTTCTCTTTTCAGACAGCCTCTAAATTTAGTCAGTCAGTGAAATAATTTCTTATTTGACTGAATTAAGAATACATCTTTTATCTTTACATTAGAGTTTTTCATCGCACACACTCTGTAGAGTGCAACGAAAACTTTTTCATCAATTCATTGTTAATTAACCACTAATTGACAATTAGTTGATTACTCCATTATATGAAATTTTAAAACAATTAGCGTTCGAATTCCTGAAATTCTCATAATTACACAATTGAGAATGTGTTTGAAAACGTTATAAGGAGTTATCTCAAAAACATAAGTATAAGAAATATGTTCAAAAAATTATGTTATTGTTCTTAAAATTATTTTGTGGTTGCCATTTAAACTTTTTTCATTTCATTCAATTAATGTCTCACATTAATGCAGATTTTGTAAAAATTATTTAAATTTTCTTGAAAGGTTTTAGTTTTTTTAATAACGGCATTTATCCAATTAGATAGAATAGTGATGACAAAACAATTACAGTTAGAGTTGTGTTCGGAAAATGTGTTTTTTACTTAGTGTGCGACATACTTTGAAAATGAAAAATAGTAAGCTAACTATATTTAACAAATACACATTTAAAGCAAAATATATATGTATGCTTGTATGTATATAAGTAGATAATTAATAATAGTAATGAGCTAAGTACAGATATATATTATTAAACGATCAAAGGTCTTCATTTTTAACACATTGCATACATTTGCTATATGTTTATATGTATGTATGTATGTATACATTTGTGTACATATGAGCAAACATATTTCCTCGACTATTTATAGAGTTGTTTAATTTATTGCGAATTAATTACGCACTTGTCAATGCGCATTTGCAAACAAATAATTTTGCATATTTACATACAAGTATGTGCTTACATACCATATATACATCTATATTACTTGTAAGTTAATAATTGGGGTCACAAATATGTTTGTATGTTTTTAATTAGTATTAAGAAATGATAGTGTTAATTAAGGCTTACAAATAAGGTAGTTTTTAACTGATCTTTATGCGCAAAATAAGAGGAAATTTTTTATAAAAATATGCTTACATAAAACACTGTTTATCGCATAGAATTAGTTAAGATTATAAATTACACGCATGTTTTTAATTTTTTTTAAATTCATTCCCACTCAGCTGCTGTTGCTTCATATTTATATCTACATATTTTCATGTTTTTTTTTTTAATTTTATGGAAAACTACCGGCATTTATTATATGCTTATGCGTGTGTGTAAATATGTACTTCAAATAATGGAATTGCATGCAATTTATTTAAGTTTTATAAATTTTACATTTGACGTGAATTTCAGCGGGCAGAGAAATAATAATTTACGATCAACATAGTGTTTAATAGGTGTAAGCCGAGCTGCTGCCTGCTAGGAGCAAAAAATAGGAAGCCAAGTAAAACACAGATATAATAATTTTTACATAAATACATATAATTTATTTTAAAAAAATTATTACTTTATATATCCGTATACTAAAGTTGAAAATCAATTAAAAAATACAAAATGTTCTTATTTTGGGGAAATCTAAATTTCAATGCTGCTACAAAAAATACGAAATGAACGAAAATGTCGCTCATTTCGGTTTTTGTTTGTACCCACACAAAACACTTCAATTTCAGCGCTCTATACGGTTCGGAAATAGACGAAACAATTTGTGATTGTATCCCGTTTTATTTTTGTTCCTGCTTATACAACGTCTATCTCCCCTCTTAACGTGAACGATAGTTCTACTAACTGAACAAAGTCTATAAGTATATTTGGAAACATCAAAAGAAAAGCTACAAATAAAGCAATAAAACTGCAATTAAAATTACATGCAATAAAATATAAACGAAATTATTTCACATTTATTGTTTTAAATTGTCGAATTCTTATTTTTAATATGAATTATTTTCGACAACCTAGCTTTGTTTCGAAAATATATGCATTATTGTGGTACAAATATTTATATATGTATGTACTTAATAAGAAAAAATAATAATATGAGCAAACACATACATGTTTACACATATATATACTTTCAAATATGTAATGCATGTATTTGAACATTTTTTATTTTTGGTAATGATGATGCTTCGAAAGAAATTTCAAATCTTCATATGCTTTTTTGTGGGCTTCTGTTACTCATGCAGTTATACTGCATATACAAACAATAGATATACATATGTATATTCATACGTGCATATATGTACCTACTTATATATATATGTAGGTAATATTTCGCGCACCAATTACATGGTTGCACATCATCCTAGTCGTGTGTGATCAGCGACGATCTGTCTTCATGATCATTCAGTGCGACGTCATTACAGATTGCTCATACGCCATGTCGTCCACAACCAGCAAAGTGCTCGTAATGCATATTTTAGGCAAAAATAAGCAGAGTAGACCAATAAAATATTTTTTATGTGGTTTCGTTTACTCTAAAATATTTTAAATAATTCATTTGTTTTCACAATTTACATGCATACAATCAGTTAGACAGTGAAGTTCATTATTTACGTGACTTGACGTTTATTTAAACATGTTATTAGCCAAACACTTCTCACTAGACAAAAAAAAAGATACAAGTTTGCACAGCAGTAAGGAATTCACGGTAAATGCAAATACTTGACTGTTAACACGTTCGTTTGCGGTTTTTCCACACAAACACACACAAGAGGCGTCTGTACTTTTTGAATTATTACAAACAAGCAATAAATATACAAACTTTTCCATTTTTACTAGTATATGCAGCCAGAGAACAGATAATCATAGTCTTGTTCCAGTCAAGCATACAGCGCACGTGGAAGTTTGTTTTCACACGATTTGTTGCTGTTCCAGAAATTTTTAATTAAAATCGTTTAAATGAAATGCAAAACTGCAATGTAGTTATATATAAAAATTAAGCATATATATATATATATATAGCTGTATATATATTTAGTTTTTTTGTTTCAAGTTTTTAGTATATCGACACAACGTTTTCTCTACTTGTTGAGTTGAGCCTTGCCCTCTTGTCAAATACTTTAAAGCAAAATCAAAGCCATCCAATTAATCCAATACAAAATGATAATACAAAGGAAAGGACAGTCGTTTGTTCAACTCACCGCTCGCCAAGTGATAGCTTTATAAGTGGGCGGTGCCTTCATAGGAGTTTTGTGAAGTAGAAAATGTAAAAAAGAGTAAATTTTGGCTATTGAGAAGAATAAGTAAAAAAAATTTTTAATTTGTTTTTTTCAATCCGGTATTTGGGATTACAAAAAAAAAATAATTCAAACGTTAATTCAATTATTTTTTTAATGCATTATTTGCAACCCTGATTGTGTCTAAGAATGGTTGACTTACAGCAATATTATTTATTTGCGAATTAACGACCCTCTCTCGAAGTAAAGTACATTTTATAATGCATTTAAAGACACAATGAAAACAATCCACAAATTTTGGTACTTACTTCATGCTTTGCCTTGAAACTTTTAAAAATGGTGCTTTTAATGATAATATCACAGAGAAAAGCACAAACAAACAACAGAAATGTTTCAATAGAAAAATTTTAGTTTTTGGTAATAATACGAACAAATACCATATATGTATATTTTTTTGTGGCATGAAAGTAAAACAAAAAATATAATCTTAGCATTAGCAATGGCATTTAATTTTCTGCTTTTCGTGTACTAGTACATATTTTCATCAACATATGCTGTACCAAAATTCTCTTCCAAATAACAATAATTTTTCAAATACATATATATAAACGTATATGTACATACGTATATTTGTATACAGTATATGTTAAAAAAATCAAAAATAGCCCACAATAAAGCCGAACATTGCTTTTCAATACTCGTTTATGGCATTTTTGCCAGAAATTAATTTTTCGGGAAATTTTTAATATTTGAAAAAGTTTTAAGAGCATTTGTCTGTATTTTATATATATATAAAAAATACACAAGTTCATCACAGTTTATTTTTTTGATTTATTTGGCAGCACAATTTCTTTGTTGTTGCGCTGTTAGCTATATTTACATGCAAACATGTAAATGCAAATGTATTTAATTTCATACAAATGTACGTCTATGTATAACATGTGCATATGTATGTATGTATAAGAATATTTATCTCTGTATAAAATTTGCTGACTGAATTCTAATGCTTTGTAATGCCTAATGATTTTTCAACTAAATTTCGTCTTGATCAACGTAGACTCATAAGCGCCCAACTATACAAATGTATGTATGTATAAGCTGATATACTTATTTAATTGCATAGACTATTCTGATGCTGTTGCCACCCTTAGGAGCTACCTATATACATAAATACTTACATATGTATATACTAAATACATTTTGTCGCTATTTTATATTTATTTTAAAGTTGTTTTTTTTTTTGTATATTACTCTTTTATTTGAGAGAAAACTCGCGCGCTTTGGCAAAATGTCAATGCTTGCGACGTTCGGCATGAACGCAATGGACTTGGCGTTCATCATTACTACTTAAAACCGATTTGCAGTAAATAATATACAAATGTGACGCTGTTTACTCCCGACTGTTGCAACATTTTGCCGAAAAAATGTTTGACTTGCATGCAGTTTTGTATTTAAATTCTATACAACTACACTAAAAACTATTGTTTGACGATGTGTGAATCACGTTTGTATCACGTGTGACGCTAATGATGCATTTTTTTCTTGAAATCGTTGCCGTTTTTATTAATTAAAGTGAAGCGCTGCTGAGCGGTAACAGTTCGTAGGAGGTTGTCTAACAAAAATTTAATTATCTTAATAACAATGGCTATGTATTAACAGCAATTAATCCCAATTTAACGCTTATACGATATAACAACATCATAAATTACCGTAATTTTGTTACACTAAAGGATTTGTTTTGTTATTCGTTTTGCAGATGGCGGAGCTCATGCATCAAATGCGTGATCCTGCACACACACTTGGCGGCTCTGTGGGCAGCATACCGCAGACCTTTGTCGCCAACGGCTCCAGCAATGACTTGTCCATGCAACGCGCACTCACCGGCAACGGCATACATGCCACACCGGCTACCAATCTCAAGCTTAGCGAAGCCGTACGCAATGCTCAACATGATGCTAGTCCCAATATTGTTTCGTCTAAGATGAAATCGTCTAAATCGTATACACATGGCTTGAGCAACTCAGCGGGCACCGTAAGTACATCTACTTCAATCAATATAAATGTATCGTAAATATCCATAAACACGCATACTAAGCCAACTTGCCAAATACGCAGGTACACATTCCGACATCTACCTCCGCGCAGAGTAATCTGTCATTGCTCGCCGATATCTCTCCCAATCACACGCACTTCTTCGAGGTCATGTATGTGGGTAAAATACGTGTCTCACACAAGCGCGTGCCGTTCTCATTCATCGATGACGCCCTGCCCAAGTTCAAGGCGTACGACGCGCAACGTACGCGTCTCATGCAGTTGACCGCCACTGCCACGGCCAACGCCACATCAACGGCTGCAGCGTCTAATCGCAAACTCTCCTTGAATGTTGAGTCCAGCAGTGTTAATGCGCACGCCAATAGTAGCACCGTAACGTTTGATCTGAAAACGATTTCCTTCAAAGAGAGTGATGCTGAAGAATCAGCGGCAGAAATGCTTGAAGGCGCGGCCGCGGAAACAGAAGCCGAAACATCGACGGAGACAGAAACGGAAGGTGAACAGCAGGATGCAATCACTCGCAAGTCGGTGAAGGAAAGCATTGCAGAGGAAGGCGTTGCACAAATCGTTGGGGACGAGCATAAAACATCAAGCAAACCGAATAAATTACCGAAGCGATTACTGCGCGGCATTAGCCAGACTGAACTTCCTGTGAAAAAAGAGTAAGTGACCATATGAGTATTTTCAAGTACATATTTATGTATGTGTGTATGTGCATATAAGATTAACACACGCAATACAAATGGTTGACGTGATACATTTCAAATTAGAATTCTAGGTGTTATTACCAAATGCAATATAAACCAATCGGAAACTAGATTCATAAAAAGTTAGGTTAAGTTACCTTGGTGGTGGCAAAACGACGCACTAAAGGGCATGCGATGTAATTTATAATGGTGCATTGAACAGAATATATTTAGTTTACAGGCAGATAACATTCTTCTTCCGGTCCTTGGCCGGATAAACATTGTCCGTTCCGGTTACATAGACCCGACTGTCGAGGGAAGTATGAAGTATGTATAAATGATCATCGTGTCGAGCAGTGTCGATTTAGCCATGTCCGTCTAGCCACCTGTGTATTCGCGAACTAGTCCCTCAGAGATGATGCTCTGAAATTTTGCACACGTCGTTTTCCTTCCTTAAGTTCTTTTGTAAAGTTTTTCACATCTCCGAACTGACTGATCAAAATCAAGATATTTTTATACCCTTTCATGTTATACACCTGTGAAGGGTATTATAGCCTCGGTGCAGCCCAATTAACGTTTAGTTTTGTATTTATTATTTTGTTTTTTTTATAAAATATTCTTCGTTATGTTTGTGATAAATTTCGCTAAATTAGGTCGTTACTTAGAAACTCAGTCATATATTCGTTATATGTTATATCAGACTTCGTTATACTTGTAGTGAGTATTCACTGTACCTTATATTTATTAAGAACGCTATTGGGATTTAATCGCTCTAAAACTTATGCTCACTTACAATACTTCTGTGCGCATAAATTTATATACTTGCAAATATTTCGAGTGGTCATTGAGTTTTTTTTTTTTTAATTTTCCGTTATAATGCACAGAATTATTGCAGCACCGCAATAAGAAATCTCTAAAAAGTTAATTGATCTCAAATTTCACTAAAAAAAGTTGAAAGTTGTGTAATTTAAAACGCGTATTCCTTTTTTCCTTAAACAATAAAAATAACTAAAACGGAACAACAGTACAAGCACTGAGGAAGAAAACGAAGCAGGTCCAAGGACGGATGTGTCTCTTGCACCGAATGTTATAATCAACAAACATCCATCACCGCCACGTCAAGCGCAGGAGGAGGCTACAAAAGAGCCAGCGATGCAACAAGAAAAAACGGTAACAACAGCAACAGCAGATGAGACACAACAGCAAATGCTTAAGATACCACAACAACCAGCCTACGTAACGCTCGACACGTGAGTAGGACGTTGTAGCGTTTTCTGGCTTTTCATCCGCGGCATGCATTAGAACGACTGTGTACTTTAAAAAGTTGTAGCTTTTTGTTGCATTCTTCTTAACAGCATTTTGTTGCTAGTTCAAGGCTCCAAGCTGAGTGAAAAAAATATTACTTTAGTTATATATTTTTGTTGTATATTTGCTTAGTAGCGTTTATAGTACTTTTTGTGTTTTTAGAAGCTTTTGTCTTGCATGATGCTTTAGTTTCTATAGTTAAACCCCTTATTTTCAGACTTCGGTAATACTTTTTTCGCAAACCTAAAATTTTTTTGCACGTCTAATAGTTTACCACAATCTCTCCCACCCAACAGCATACCCAAGCAACGCGATCGTTCCGCTTCGTACGGTTGTATTCCGCCATTTGTAGAGCAGAATCGCACTATGGTCTTTTTGGTGGGGCGCTCTGATTTGCGGCTCATCTCGCCGGATCGTAAGCAAGTTTTACTGTACAAGGACTTCAAGGATGTGGCCAGTTGCGCACAGGGACAGAAGAATCCCGATCATTTCGGCATCATCTGTCGTGAGGTGCATAATGATGGCTACATAGGTTATGTCTTTAAATGTCAGTCGGATCATGTGTGCGACGACATAGTGGCGGCCATTTCGCAAGCGTTCGTAACATGCGCGGAACAAAAGAAAAAGGAAGGCACACAGATTTTCTCATGTGAACACTGTCCAATGTTGTGGTATCACAAACTCTGCACCGACATTGAAGGTTTGAGTGAAAAGAAAACACAAGCGATGATATTCCGTCGCATAGAATCGCTCACCGACGATGAGCAGGACATGATTTGGGCCAAGTACTATGGTTCGGAGAAGACCAGCTCACCGCTGTCGGAACAAAATCAATTTTTAATGATGCTTTTACGAGCGCACTGTGAGTCACGCCAACAAAGGCATGTGCACGACACTGCTGAGAATCGTTCAGAGTTCTTGAATCAATACTTGGGTGGTAGTACGATTTTCATGAAAGCCAAACGTTCGCTCACCAACTCATTTGATCATCTGTTGAAACGTAAAGCATCCAAGGATGACATTGGCATAGCGCATGATCTGCGCGATAATCAGATACGTGAGAAGTCGGCCGAGCCACATCCGGTTAGTCGCAGTGGCAACGAGACACCACCGGAGGGTTTCCGCTCACGTTCGAACACGATTGGTAGCGCAAGTCCGAGTAAACCGAATGCGGAGCACTTGAAGAGTCCCATGATGGATATGTAAGAGATACATTTTTTTAGTTATAAAATATTGATATTTTATCCGAACTTTTTTTTTCGTACAGTTTCATTAAAGTTGGCAACAGTCCAAAGGAATCTGAAGCACATAAAGCTTCATGGCGTCACGCCATTTTAAATAGCGTGGTAACACCATCGAAGGGTATGGATGGCGATGCGCAGAATGAATTTATGTCACCAATGAGGATCACAAGTGAGTTTTCAGGTACAAAATGTATTTTATCTTATAATTAATTATTTTCCCAATAGAACGCATTCGCGGCAAACGATCACGTGAGGAACTTCGCGATCTCTGGAAGACCGCCATACGTCAGACCATACTGTTGAATCGTATGGAAACCGAGAATGCCATGTTGCAGGCGCGTCAAAATGAAAATGAGCTCAAACGCATCAAACTCGACTATGAAGAGATCGTGCCATGCGACAAACAACTGATCGAGCGTTGGGAACAGATTATTGAACGTGACTCCATGAAGATCGCCAATAAGAAGGATCCCAAAGTGCTGGCACAAGCGATTAAATGTGGTGTGCCACGTTCGAAACGTGGTGACGTTTGGACCTTCCTCGCCGATCAGCATTCCATGAACACAGCACCAGTGGATACAAGGAAATTTCCAAATTTCAATACGCCCTATCATACTTTGCTGAAAAATCTCACCGAACATCAGCATGCCATCTTTATCGATCTGGGTCGCACCTTCCCTAATCATAAATTCTACAAGGATCCACTGGGTGTGGGACAATTGTCGCTGTTCAATTTACTGAAAGCCTATTCGATACTCGATCCAGAGTTGGGCTACTGTCAGGGCTTGGGTTTCATATGTGGCATATTGTTGTTGCATGTAAGTGATTGCATTTACCGTTATTTATAGCTATTTCATTGCTAACTGTATTTTTATATTTTATTTAGTGCGATGAGGCGGACGCTTTTCAATTGCTCAAACATCTCATGTTTCGACGTCAGATGCGCACTAAATATCTGCCGGATATGAAGAAATTTCAGTTGCAGTTATATCAACTCTCGCGGCTCGTCAAAGATCATTTGCCAGAATTATATATTTGGCTCGATCAGAATGACGTGTCGCCCACTCTGTACGCCGCACCCTGGATTCTAACTGTATTTAGCTCACAATTTCCGTTGGGTTTCGTGGCACGCGTTTTCGATTTGCTTTTCCTCGAGTCGTCGGAGGTGATTTTCAAATTCGCAATCGCTTTGCTAACAGTGCACAAGGACGAGTTGTTGGCACGCGACAACTTTGAGGAAATTATGGATTATCTCAAGACGGTCGTACCGAAAATGGAAGCGCATACAATGGAGAAAATAATGAAATTGGTAAGTTTGTACGAAATTTAGGCGAGGATATATCGAGTTCTGTGTTGTTAATTTTTTTTGGTGACGGTCTTCATAATAACTGCAATTTTAATTCTATTTCCAAACATTGCAGGTATTCACTTTGGATGTCAGCAAGCAGCTGACCGAATATAATGTGGAATACAATGTATTACAAGAAGAGATCTCAACAGCAAATCACCATTTGGAGATGTTGAACCGAGAGAAAACACGCAATATGCATCTCGAACAGCAGCTGCAGGTTAGTCCACTTTTGAATAACAGCAAAGACATTTTTTTCAGCATAAAACTTATTTCTAATTCTCCGATTTTCCTTACACAGTTTGCTCAATCGTCGATCGCACAGCTGGAAAAGACACGCTCCTCTCAACAAACGCAAATCACTTCGCTGCAAACACAAGTACAATCACTGGAGTTGACTATACAAACGCTCGGTCACTTCGTTGCTCAATTGGCCGAACAAAATGTCGAACTCGAATTGCCCGGCGATGTACGACGCATACTGCAACAGCTGGACGATTTGGAACGTCAACGCCGACGGCCACACTTCACTGAACGCAAAATTGGCAAATCCGTGTCGGTTAATAGCCATTTGGGGTTTCCACTAAAGGTGTTAGAAGAGTTGAACGAAAGAGAAGAACATGGTTCGCCACAAAAGAAGAAGGAGAAGACACCTTTTTTTGAACACACCTATGAACAATTGAGACAACAACGCTATACACAACAACAACAAAATGCTCAAACATCAACAACAACACAGCAGCAGCGAAAGTTATTAAATAGCGCTAGCAATTCGCTGGACGACAACCAATACCAAACGCAACAACAACAACAACAACGGCCAAATCGCCTACTAGACTCGGCAGACATACAAACGAAGCCAAGCGAACTCAAGTTGACCAATCAGTCGGAGCAGCCGTTCGATAACGCCAACATACGCAGCCCACTTGAGGTGGACAGTGGCGTGGGCACACCACTCAGTCCACCCAGCACGAGCAGCAATAGCAGCAGCAGCGGACTCAGTACAGGCTCCAGCAGTGGTGGTAGCCTCTTCAGTCGGATGGGTTACAAAAATACACCAACGGCGCTATCACCGTTAAGCAGTCGGCAAACTTTGTATGGCGCCGGCAGTGTGCCAGCAACAACAGCGCCTGGTGGCAAAGTTGTGCCAGCTGTCGCGATTATTGCGCCCACAGAGCAACCGCAGACGAGTGCAGAAATGCATCCACTCAGCATGGTTGGAGAGGTAAATGTGCGTTTTAACGGTACAACACAACTTAAATCCATACGACCCGTACATCATATGCGTCCGATGGTCACTGTGGCAGCGGGTGTAGCGGCAGCGGCTGCATCGGCGCTGCAAGAGCAATCGGCTAAGACGGCTGACGAGATCAGCAGCAGTAGCGGCAGCAATGAGACAACAAATACAGATACGAGTAACGGTCGCAGCTAACGGTTTTGATTCATAGCGAAAATATTGCGTAGCTTCTATTAAAGATACCTAAAACTCATGATAAATCCAAAAAAAAAAAATAGACGAAAATAGAAAATAAAGTGAAGACTGCGGTGGTTTTCAGTTTGAAAGCGTGCTTCAAAATGTAGTTGTTAGCGACAAAAATTTTTATTAAAAATTTTTTTTTAATTATAAGATGCATAAACTCTTGGCATAAAAGTTTGGCTCGAATAATAAGTTGAAAGTCTGAGGATATTATAGTATATGTATATATATTTATAGTATAATCAATCATTTCACCTTACTAGCTACTTAGTAAAGCTTCTCTTGCGTGCTATTTACCATAAAATTTAGAGTCTCAGAAAATTTCGAAGCCGCTTCTGAACGGCTAATAAATGTTACCATCAATTTTTCCAATAACATGAATTATATATTTTGTCGCTTTCAAACTGAAACTAACAGCAGTTGAAGCAACCAAAAAAATCTTTAAGCTTTATGCGCTTAAAAGAAATCTAGCAAAAATTCTACAGATACGGAATGATAAAAACTGATGACATAAACTGCTTTTAAATGCCGCTATTTGAATTGATAACTTTAATAAGAGCACCTACGCTAACACGATCGCTATGCAAAATCTCGTTAAATTATAAGGTAAAATATGTATTTAGACAAATATATGTATGTATATGAACGTCAGCGTTGAAATGTAACCGCTAACCTTTTGATGATAATTATAAATTATTTCGGTTAATGTATGTACATATATAATTTCCTGTACCTTTTTTTTAATATTGGTTTTTCCAGTATATGTATTTCTACCAAAGTTGTCCTTACAGAAAGTCAACAGTTATTACAAAAATATAAATATTACTATTACTTGTAAGTAAAATTTAATTATACTAAAATCTTTTTTTAGTTTTTTTTCTTTTGTTT
Organism: Bactrocera oleae; assembly: GCF_042242935.1. NCBI lineage: Eukaryota > Metazoa > Arthropoda > Insecta > Diptera > Tephritidae > Bactrocera > Bactrocera oleae. The sequence continues at coordinate 18,987,312 of NC_091536.1, read as the reverse complement.
TTTTTATATACTTTTTTTTTATAAAATTTTTTTTACATAATTTTTAATAAAAAAAATTTTTTTTGGTTGTTTTTGATTTTTTTATAGTTTCTAAAAAAAGTATGTAAATTTTGGTCAGAAAGTTATATACATATATTCATTAAAGTCGATATATTGTTATATTTCGCATGTATTGAACATATTTTGAGGCTAGTCACGAGTCAATCGACCCTGTGTAAGAATGACGACTCGCATTCGGTAAAGTACAGTTTTGCTGTTTTGAAAAGATTAAGATATAAGTTCCTTATAGCTATTTTTCAGTTTTCATATATGATTTTTCTGTAATTTAAAAATAATGATAATAATTAATAACCAAAATCGCTTGTGTCATGTGAATATAGTGATTGAATTATGTATGTATACTTATAGTAATGTATTAATTAAAAAAAATATAAATATTTTAAAATTCGCTTCGCTAAGTCCCAATTTATGCAAATAGAGAGAATTTTATTTTTTCTCTTCATATGCTAAACCAGAATTTAAAAAAAATTATTTACTTAGATAATTAGCTTGCTTACTTTGTGGGGAAACAAAACATAATTATTAAAACTTAGCTTTGTTATTATTTTTCAAAATTAGTTTTTAGCGAACAAATTTAAAAATATAATTTGATATGTTTAAAAGCTTACAAAAAAGGTATATTAATTTAGCATTGTTTTTTTAGTTTATAGAAATAAATAATTAAGTGTAAGCAAATGGTTAGTAATTTACAAATATTTATATAGATTCTTATTCGAAGATAATTTATGTCTATGTATGCGCGATTATATTGCATAATTTTCTATTTTCATTTCTATTTGCAATTTTTTTTATTGAAACAAATAATTCGAGCGTTAATGCCATGCATATACTCGTTTATACATGCAGTAAATATTTACATAAGTACTTAAGCAAACATTAAAAAATAAAATACATCTAACGATAAATGTATAGCTTGCTTATATGTGTTACGTTGTGATTAGAAAAGAAAAATTTATTGAAAAACTTATATTCAAATTGTAGTTGCAAATTACCCGCTTGATTAGCTACAAATACTTATAAAAGTACACAAAAATGTTTACGTATAATCTCTCTTAGCATAAGCTCGTGCATAAATTTGTATAATCACATGCATATATATATCAATTTTTTGTTTATTTACTAGCGCTTGTTATAATTTTTTTAAATAAAATGTAATCACATATGTAATCAAAAGTAAATTATAATATATTGTAATTTCTAGTTTAGTAATGTAATTTGCAAGTACCAAAAGCATAGCCGTGACTTAAATGTACATAAGTGTATACATACATACATATGTATGTGTGTATATGCTTGCATAGTGTGTAGTAGTGTAGGAGTGTAGTGCCCAAATATGCGCTCTGCTGCAATTCTTCACAAATACTTATATATACTAGTATATTTGTATCCGACTTTCGAATACCTACTTTTCAAGGTTTTATAAAATGCTTAAAAATGGTTAAATTTATATGCTCACAAATATACACACATAAATACAGATATACAGTTATATTATGGAAATGTCTCAGTAAAATAAAAATTGCTATATGTATTTAATTGCGGAGCAGCATAATTATTTGTTTAACTAAATACAAAAACTAAAACTAAATAAATTCTATTTATTATGTAGTTCACTGAAAGCAATTGCAGCTATTGAATAAAAATGTATAAAAAACTACTTAAAAGTGTTTTATTAAAAATTATAGATATATGTTTTTAAGATTTGAAAACAAAACTTAGATTTACTTCAGATCTATTTCATCTATTTGTGTCACAAAATTACATAATTAATGTCTGGAAAGATGCGAATTTAATTTTATTGCTATAGTATGAACGACCGTAAGTACTAAGGCGCACACGTGCGGTATTTGGTGGAATGGAACCCATTTCGAACACTTTTAAATCAAAATTTGCATATTTTACGCAGATATTTTATTTGATGTTTAATTAATGCTTTTTAATGGGAAATATTCTAACATATCATAATCATGTCATTTCGCAGGTAAATAATGGTCACATGAAAGTGCTTTGACCCTTAGCGTGACCTTTGTATATATATATATACATACTATATATATATATATACTATATATATATACATACATATATATATATATATACTATATGTTACTGAAAGAGTGACCATTTTTGAGAAGGATCGCCACCTCTTTAAATACATATTATATTTAAGTAAGAAAAAAATATTTTTTACCAGATTAGTTAACAATATATGTATTTATTATTATTATTTTTAAGTATGATTTTGAAACACATTAAAATATTTTTAATATTATAATTTAATATAAATGACATATGAATACATTATTATTTTTTACTATTTATTTACAATAACAATAAGAAAATCACAGTTATAATTTGTTCGTTTAATTTTTTATTAAAAATAATTTATTGATATCTATAAAAAATAAAAGTATTTGCTGCAAATATTTTTATTTAATTTATTTTGATTTTTTACGGATTTTTTTAAAATAATTTAAAAAAAAGTCAACCTGTCAAAACAAATGTCTTCTAAGGTACAAAAATGTCATATATGTATATATGTATATACTTTCAAACACTATCAATTTTATTCCGGAAGACAAACAGAACACCCAAAAAGGTTTTTTGTCAGCTTTTCAAATTGTATAACAACTACCATTGAAGCTTGAAGCTTTAAATGATGAGCTTGCACAATTTTAAAAAAGTTGCCAAAGAAGCTTTTTCCTAAATAAAGCTATAACTTTTCCTATATAAGCCATGCACAATTAATTATTATGGAAACGAAATGAGTTTAATCTATAAATTAAAAAAAATCCATATTTTGCTTCCTACAAACTCAAATTTCGCTGGAAAAGCAACTAAAATAAAATATTTTCGGAAACTGAAACGAATTTTATAGTCCCTCAAAACGTATAAATTATTGTACAAACGATGTATGTTCCACTAAGCTTTCTCTATGTGAATGTTGTAAAAATGTCCCTATACAAACACGTTGAGTCGAATTGCTGGAAGCGCCTATCATCCATTCTAATGGACGAAAGTGCTAAAGCTCTTGCAATAACTTGCACTGAAGCTTTTAAACCGTCAACTTATACGGTACAGTTAATGTCATCGGATTGCCAAAACAACTAACAGATAACCCTTTGAGGACCCATCATATCCAAAACACGGCGTGCAAATTTAATTGCATACTATAACGCGACAAGTTTCCCAAAGTAATTTGCTGTAGGCGACCCCTGTCGCCATAACCTATTCAACAAACTCCTTGTAAGCAACTCACATTCACTCCTTGTACTGTTGCTGCTTCTCACCATATTCCGATTTGATGGTCGCACCCGACGGCCCACTAAAAGCCGACATATTACCATACAGACCGGATGCGGGTGGCATTACACCAGCTATCGCCGCAGCACCTAACATGTTTGCCATATTCGCTGGCATACCACCTGGATAAAGGTTTTGGTAGAAAAGTGGATTCTGTAGCTGGAAAAGCGCCATCAGATGGGTCAACTGCATATTTGGCGTATTGGGATCCTGCATTTGCATGCTCTGTGCAGCAGCTGCCGCGGCTGCGGCTGCAGTGGCAGCATTGAAGTTGGACAGGAAGGGTGGTGGGAACAGACCCGCAGCAGCACTGGGCATTTGTGTGTTGTTGGGAACATTGTTGTTAGCAAGTTGTGCGTTAGCAGCAGCAGAGGCAGCCAATTGCTCAGTGTTCGGCTCCAACTTGATGCGCTTGGTTGGCTCAGTCTTAACGGGCAATTCCTATAAATTGAGAAGACAATAAAAAATTAAATCGAAAAATATATCATTTCACTTACAATTTTCTTTGGTGGACGCCCACGTTTTCGCGCCAAAAAGCGATCTGCGCTGAGCGAAGACAAAGGTGTGGTAGTATGCGTGGTTATATTCGCAGTAGCTACGGTATTGGTCGCCGCGAGTGTCGTGGCGCTCGACGCTGGTGAATCCTCACCGCTGGAGTCCTTCAGTTTCTTGAAATTCTGATAGGCCTGCTCACCATCGAGACGATCATGTTTGCGTTTATGACTGATCATTTGACTGCTTGAGTGCAAAATATAGGTGCAGCCCTCGCGCACACAATGAATGTGATTGCAGACGGTGGAGAATTTACAACCATCGAAAGGGCAAGCCTCGGTCTTTAGTATTTTCTTGAAGCCATCCTGCGTGAGCTGATAGTCACGCAGATGATAAGACTTATGTTTATCTGGAAAATATAATTAAAAACCATTAAAAATTAGATTTTAATGACTTAACAGGCACCATCAGTTATCATTTGCTCTTCGTCCATCACTTACCCATATCAGCCTTGTTCTTGAATGTGTGATTGCAACCTTCACGGCAGCAGTGGTAATGCGACGTCTTCTTGCCGTAGAATGGACAGTCTTCGATTTTGCAATTTTCGTGTGCGCGAAAGCGTCGGAAACCTTCTTGCACGATTTCCGAGTTTTTGCGATGGAAATTTGCATGCATCTGCACATCGCTCGTGCTTACATAAACCTTCGGGCAGTCCTCGTAGACGCAATGATAATGTGTTTGCTTCCAACAATATGTACAACCGGCACCATAAGCAGGCTCACAGTCATCCGAGGCGGAGAAACGTGCAAAACCAAGTAACAAACTCTCTTTGCGTTTCTTATGCCATTTCAAGTGTCGAATTATATCATCTTTCTTACTCAATATCTTACCCTGACAAGGCTCATCGAAACAATGGAAATGTTCACGTAGATTCTCTTGCCGACAAAGCGCATTCTCACACTCCAAATAAGACGAGACTTTGCGCAGATTTTTGAGATTCTCTTCATTTTGCAGGAAGGCATCTAAACTGCCGACGGTGTTCAGACTCATTATGGCTGAAGTGCCAGCAAGGCCAGTTACGCCAACAGATTGCTGTGTTGGCTCAGGATTGAGCGTTTGTGTAGTTGAATGGAGACTATGTTTTCTATTATTTGCTGTGGGCAACTGGTCACTAGAAGGTGGTGTAAGTAGGGTTTTCGCAAGCGACATAGGTGTCATGTTCGCATTTTCGTTTTCGGTGAGTTGTGTAAACGTACCGGCTACGTCTTGAATGATCGTAGCGTTTTGTTGTGAAGGGTAGTGCGTGGAATCGGCCGGTTGCTTTGTGGGTGTTATATAAGGCTAAAAGAGAATTAAATTTATGTTCGAATATTGTTATAAAAAAGTGTAATTTAATTTATAAAGAAAACTATAATATTAATTGCCGTAGACTTCTAATTATAAAAATTAGATTATATTATATTCTAATTATAATTAAGTTTTTCTGGTAAGAGTCGGTTTTCAACAGACAATGGTAGACCTTTAAATATACTGCTTTTTTCATCACTCGACATTTCAGCGGAGGAGTATATGCTCAATCAGACACAAATTGTGCACAAAGTTAAGCAGAATAGTACCAACATACATACATATGTACATATGTATATCACTGAGAAGGCGAGCACGTTCAATCAGCCCACGCAAGTTCTCCTCTTAGAAGTCTTTGCATATCTCATAAAGTTTATTTACTCAAATCGCTCGTATTTTCATTAGAAATGAAGTTGTCGTTTAACTTTTGTTTATTTATTTCTGTTTTTTCTTTTGTGATAAAAAATCGGCTGCAACATTGTTGCCGAATTTGTTGTTGATCTTGCACAGCTGTAAGTCAGCAGACTGGTAATGGATACTGTCTACATATAAACATAGCGTTGAAACACTTGTATGTACATTACTTTGAAATTTATGTATAGGTATTTTTTATTTATAAAGACATACATATGTATATCTGTAAAAATATTCTGATTAATCTTAAGTGGGGCATTCTCCAAAGTGTGCAATTAATAAAAATCCGACATAGTTGGAATGAATGACAGATTGATTTTTTGACAGATAACCTAATAGAAATAAAGTAAAATAAAAAACAGTTCGGAAACAGTTCGGAAAAGGAAAGTAAAGACTGCTAGAAATTAAACTAAAGTAACCGTTAAAGTGTCTTAAGCTGGAATGCTGGAAACAGTCACCGACACAAAACGGTAGACCAAATCAGCTGATACGACCTATCTTATGAGAGCGCATCGTAATTGAACAGTCACCACCGCTTCTACCGTCTGCTTCTACAGACCGTACGTTAGGATATCCGCGAAAATTTGATTTTTCCCGTAGAAACGAGTGAGCTGATTTCTCTCTTGCGACACAGGGTTGTCGGTCTCGATATTTTGTAGTAATTAAAAAATAAACTTGAATATATTTGAAATATTCTAAAAATAACTCAAAATCACAGTCGTATACAATTATTTATAAATATATAGACTATTTTTTATAGTTAGATATTAGTTTTGAGCTTTTACATTATAAAAAATTATAACTAAAAAACCAAATGTGGGAAAAATCGTGTATAAAAATTGAGCAATGGCAATATTGGTGAAATGAAAACAAAAGAGAACAACTGATTTCTATGTTGCCACTACGGGCATAACTTTTTATTAAAATTAGGTTTGATACGGGCGGTAAGTACAAGGGCGGAATGCCGGCGACTGTTTGAAGCATTATTCAATACTCAGTAAAGAGTAAAGCATTGTAAAAATAATCATTTCGTTGGAGGAGCTCAAGCTATTAGGAGAAAACTCTTGTTCAGCTGCATTGGCATTGGCCCTAAAAATAAGGGCTTAGAATTGTCAGAAGCTATGTTTTTTATTCAGTCGCCCAAAATTACCATTTATACTTCTTTGTATAAATATAATATTAAAGCCGAGTTCTACTCTGCCTACATCAAACCCTTTTTAACAGTTGAATATATAACTTGAATTAAATTAGGATCGTCAGAGTTGCAGAGGTTAAAAGCGGTTATGCTTTCATCGAAATGTCGAAATATTGATGACTTAAAGCTCAAAATTACTCTCTTGGCAGTCTATTCACCTCAAACGGATTTAAAATTAATAGATTTTGTTACAAATAATGACTGATTCGATGGAAAGCGATTTGCCACAGTAGATAATGTTTTAACAATAATTTTTTGTGATTTGCGAAAGAACCTAATATATTGTACATTATTAAAAAACTGCATGTTACTAAAACAGAACGTGTTTTTGAAAACTAAAATTTATTTTCACAATTCAAATTCGTAAGATTTTCTCTAAAGTTTTATTCAAAACGTCAAAAAACATCGACAAAATGAACGGCTGTAATTTAGTTAGAAAACATTACTTAAAAATTTTATACGAAGCTTGCTTTCTTCAAACGCGTCAAAAATTTAAATTTATATAACGGTAAATACAACAATTACAAAAATTATTTTACTCACCACACTCGAAGAACCGTCCAAAGAATTCGCAGAATTACGCGCATCCGCATGACTTCTTGTTCTCAGGCAACGTGTTTCTGCAGTGCTATGCAGCAGACTAGCCAAAGGCTTTTCGTCCTCCTCATCCTCATCAAGCACCTCTACAGCTTCGACTGCAACATCGCTTTGCGGTTGCTGGCCCTTTATTCCACATTCTTCTGCATCTGATTTCCTACACTCACGCCAACGATCTGTCCGTCTATCGGATAAATCCTGCGCTTGTGCACGATACTTCTCCTCCTCCACCGTAACGGTATCACTGACATCTTCAACGTCGTTGGATGTGGTCGAAGCATTGTCCAATGGACTGCAATCTTCCTCGTCCAGCTGCGTTGACGCCGCCGCCACCTCAGCTACTTTTTCTAACCTCTCTTCATCTTCGGTGGGCGTAGATGTCACTGTAGAAGATTGAAGAAAATTAGCAGCTGTTATATGACCTGCATCACAAGCTAAATCGTTTGTGGGGAAAATGTGTGTTTGAACGGGAAGTTGACTGCCGGTCGAGACATTGTAAGCAGCCGCTGCCAATGATAGCGCCGCCGCTGCAGGCATGCCCGAATTCGGTGTTGTTGGTGTTAACAACAAATTCGACGACGTGGTGAGTGCGGGCGGTGTGGTCGCTAACATTGGTGGCGGTGGTGCTGACAATTGGCCGAGCAGTAACTGTTGTAGGGGGGAGAGTTTGTTGTGTTGTGTATTGTGTAGTTGCTGTTGTTGTATGGCTATTGAGGAGTTGGAATTACTATTAGGACTACGGGTGGTACAACTACTGCTACTACTACAGTTGGTGATGGTGGTGGTAGTGGTTTGCGAATTTTTGCGTAAATGCGTTCTTGGATTGTGCGGCTGCGACTGTGGCTGCTGCTGCTGCTGGAGTTGTTGCTGTGATTGTTGTGTCTGGTCCACGAATGTTGTTGCTGTTGTCATTGTGCTGCTGCTGATGTCCATCTCCATTTCGCGCTTACTGGGTGAGGGAAGATTATGCATTTGCTGTTGTTGTTGCTGCTGCAATTGCTGTTGCTGTTGTTGTTGCAGCAAATTCATCATATACAGTTGCATGATAAACTCCAGTTGTGTCGACATTTTGAGCTTGTTTTTGTTTTTAACGTTTTCGTTTTTATTGTTGTAAAATTGTATTAAAATTTACGAGCACACTCACGCACAAGCAGACGATGAGGGTATTCACGGTCAATAACGGCACTTTTCACAGCAATAATTCTTTTGAAGTAAAACTATTTTATTTTTAAATATTTAATTTAAATTTCAATATTTGCACAACAATGTTTTTTTTTTAATTTTCAGTTATTATATTTTATGCTCAATATATTTTTCAAAAATTATTAACAAAAGTTTTCAAGTAATTATTTTTAATAGTTTAACAATTTATTATTTTCAGAGAATTTTTCATAAATTTTATATTAAACTCAATATTTTTCCAACTTATTAAAATCCAAGAACAGCACAATACTCCTACAATGATTCTTAGTTCGCAAAAAATTCACAAAACCACACTAATATATTTTTTTTTAATCTTCAAATTATCAATTTGAAATTAATTCTTTGCAGCGACGTAGCTGTGTCTTCGACTACAACTCTTTCGTTCGCATGTAGCCTTAAAGAAATAGTAGCGATTGATTTGTTAGAATGTCTCGCTAGCTTGGCATCAAGGCTCAAACTGATTCAACTCTTCCACAGCAGGCGTCTAATATACATGACTGTCCTTAAAAAAATTCTTCTAATGCCAAAAAATAGTCCAAATTGCAGCATCGCAACACTTTCAACCCTCTCCCTGCCGGTAAAAAGTGATCAGCAACTCTAGTTTTAACAGCAAATAGCGTACTCACCTAGCGTTCTCTGCTAAAAAATATCTTCCATATACAAGCACGCACACATAAATCCATAGCAATCCGCTCCGATCCCTTGCTCTGCTCATTATTTGCAACGACACACATACATTTATACGTAGTATTCGGCTTAGTAGAGCTAATTTTCACTTTTTAAGCCAGAGGGTTGCTGAGCTCAGCTATTTTTTTAGCGTATCAGATCCATATTCTCTCATTCGCAACCGCACTCAAACTCTTATACTACTTGCTTGTGCTCTTTTGATGCTCGGGAAAAATGATTTTGGTCGGTAAAAAACATTTTTTGAAAATCTCTGCTAACTCTGCCAACTTGTCGTTGTTGTTTTTGTGTAACTTTATTTCCCAAATTTTGCAATTTCTTCCACCAATAAAATGCCAGCAAAATGCTAATCGCATACGGAAAGTGGTGTTTTTTAGATAAAAAATGAAAATCCAACAACCAACGGCAAGTCGAGGAATTTGTTCTTTCCTGCTGTGCTCTTGTTTGAGTTTTTTCTACGTTGTAATTGTTGCTTTTTATTAGATTCGGACAGCTGTGCATAAAATTCCTTTGGTGCGAAAAAATGGCATATGGGCGAATTGAGCGAATTGAATGCGAATGCATATGTATGTTTGTTATGTACATACATACATATATTCACACTTACATACATGTGTCAATAATATATAATTTTTTAATTTAATAATTAATATATTCCAATGAGGATTTAGTGATTTTCAAATAATTATTAATTATTAATAGAGTTCGCAATATTAACTAAATCTACCCTTTTACTGGCTGCACAACTCTTGCAGTATTTCAGATGTACACACACATTTACATATATGTTAAATAAATTCACTTATTGAACATTTTTTAGTAACTGAAAGCTAGATTCATCATTTCTTCTTTCACCGATTCTATACTTTCAATAATATAAAATTATTAAACGCAAAAATCTTTCAAAGAACTTCCGAACGAACATTTTTTCATGGTCCAGCAAATATTTATCAAGTAGTATTTTAAAAAAGGCCTATGGAATCGTCAGGAAAATGAAAATGTGATCTGAGAAATAATAAAAGAGTTCATAAAATGTACTGAAAAAGGTTTCACAAACCTCATATGGTACTCATGACTGCTTAGTAAACGTGGGTCCTACACATTGGCTAGACGTTTGGCGCAACTTCTGCTCAAATTTTTTATGCGCGTTTTGACGTTTCTTTATGGCAGAAATGCTCGAAAGTTTGCCGCTATTAGAAAAAACCTTTTGACACTACTCGGTGATCAAAACATGATACTCTGCAGCAGTATAGAGCTCCTACTAGTAGTTGTCCCTTCCTTATTCTATTGGCTTGGTTGTCTTATAGTTAAGCGAAATCCAATGGATAACTACTCTTTCGTAAATCTTTGTGATAAATTGGTACCACGCACTTCCTAATGTCTACTAGTGTTTGGCGATAAATAGTGAATATATGGTAATTATCTAATAACGGTTTTTAGATGATTCTTAAGAAATTTTTTTTGAATAAATTAGGTTTTTTTACGGTTCACCTAATTTGGGTTCCCAAAAACTATAGAATTATGAGTTGTATGAACCTAGTGGTATAACCGTCATAGCTTGGGATTTAAGATCTGGCGTCTTTCAGTTTGTTCCATATTCTATTAATACACGGATGCGGAAAAAGAGTTATTACCTAATTATTGAAATATCTAGTAACGATAACTTAAGTTCCGTTTTGAGTTTTGTGAAACATATAAGAAAGGATTTACTACTGAAGACTCCGCTCTAATCGCATATTGACTATAGTAGTAATCGAAAAGGTTAGAGGAGTAATTACCAATACTCTAAATGTATGTATATATTAACTTGTATAGGAATTTCACTAAAACTATGCTATCAAACTTTGAACTAGACTAAAAAGCATAAGATTGCTACTCAAGTAATATTTTGCATGGGCTTTTGATAATGATCTATTGTTAAAGATCTGGCTTCCTCCTAGTATGTATAACAACAAAGCACACTGTGGAGTTCAGTTTTCTTCTCAACGGAAAAGGGTAATGTGAATTTTCCAATTTAGCCATTTTTAATGCAGTTTGAATTTACAAAAGCTAACGTACTGATTAATATGGAAAATTTCACGCACCTTTTGGCAAGTTGCACGCGGAAAATGGCGAAAAAAAAGGCGCGGAGAGAAAATTTAATCGAATTGAATGAGCACGAACTTCGCAGCTGCAAAAAGTACGCTGGATTTAAGGAAAAATGCAAAATGCGCGCATAAAATATAGCACGACAAAATTATGATTTCCATTACAATTACAAATAATGCGAAATCGACGCAAAAAAATCTGCATTACAAAGAATCGGTGAATGTGGAGAAAAAATGGCGCAAACGTTTTGCGAAAAATATAAACCGAAATTATATTAACGCAAATGAAGTGAATGAGGTTTAGGGAAAAACACGAATTTGCATAATTCATTGAGGCGCAAACATTGAAGAGTGCCAGCGGAGGGAGGCACTGGCAAAAAAGGTTTGTCAAAAAAAGCTATTAAGAAGCACAACAACACGATGCGAAAATACATTGGAAAAGTGTGCGCACAGGATTAAAAGGCAAACAGCGCCGAATCCAGGATGTTGTAGGACGAGCGAGACGTTGCGAGCGCAGCAGTGCTGCCACGCCGATCGTTTGCCGATATCATTTGCATAAATTATTGCAAAGACCTGATCGCTGTCGATTTGCATGCACAAACACATACACAAACGCGTATGTATGCATGTAAAGGGTAGCATAATTTTGGCAATTGCGGCGTTAGCGAACGCGCTGCTCACCTTACGATTTTCAACCAGAACGAAATTCGGTCGGGGCGCGCATGCGCATAGTGTTATGCAAATGACCTGTCGAACGGTTCGATTGAAGAGTCTTTCACCATTCACTATTGCAGAAGTGTTCCTCTACTTCGATTTATGTATGTATTTATATATCCGCGCAAGCAATTGAATGGCGCATGCGCACAATTTTCAACGAACGTGTGCTGCTGTTTTTTTTTTTTCAAAACTAATAGAAATTTATGCAAATTAACAAATGAATGAAATAGTAGTGCGTGTACAAGCTGAAAAATATGTAGGGATATATACATATGTATATATACGTATATATATATCTTTACATTTGTATATTGAGCGTAAGAGATTATAAAGCGCAAGCAGTCAATATATTCGATTCGGTTCGATACGGCAGTTTGATTTGTTGGAAATTTATTGTGGCTACAGGACACCCTCCCAACTTTAATTTTATTAAGGCAATCATTCTGCAAGCAGAGCTGAGTATTGATGAATATACATATATATGTATATTTATATTTATATATAGTTTCTATTTCCCTACAAACATATATATACTTAAACCGATATTTGGAATTTCGAAATGCCTACGTAATGCCGGTAGCGAGCAGAACAACAACAAGTAACTGTATCACTAAATTTAACCCAGCTCAAGGCGACATTGTTAAATATATTACACAATTGTTGGCTTAATTAAGCAAAACACCGCAGCCAAGAAATGTCAAAAAAGTTGAAGTAAAAGTTCAACTACTTGAGGCGCTTATTAGGGTGAATCCTTTTTTACTACACAATCGGGTAACGTATGCTGGGGCATAACCAATTTTTTTTATACCACGATATATTAGATGCCTTTTTTAACCATTACTCGTTAATATTTTATGCGGTTTTAAAAAATTAAATCGATATTCCGCTCAAGAAACTGAAACTGAGCTTAAAACTAAAAGTCCTGTTGAAGAAGGAAATTTATTTTCCAATTTCAATGACATTCCTTCCAGATATGAGGCCGTCTAATTTTTGTTTTCAGATGAGACCTCCTTCCAAGATCTTCAAAACTGTTTTATTTATATTAACACTTTCATACATATATAATATTTGAAAGATTAGCCAATATAACTGAGCTGCCCTAATGTGGGCCTTTTTCACCTTATATAACTCAGCCTAAAATCAATGTTTATTTCTCATCAGCTGTCGTGCGGATAAGTATTGATTTCACTAAACCAAAAGGCTAACCTATGCCCGTTCAAACATACACAAACAAATGCTCACATTTATTAGTATTAGCATATCCACTTTGGATTTATTTTCCTTCCAAATTCCTTCCAAAACCAGCATTTCATTTGCCTGGGTTCTCTGCATATTTTCGCCATTGTGCGACGCTACAAAATCGCAATAATGCCAGGAATCAGCATAAAAATAGCGAAATACAATGGCCATTGTGCCGTCGTCTGTGACAGTTGCGAGAGTTTTCAGTTGACGTTTTCCGTGCTCAGTTACAAGCGGAAAAATATTTGCCTCCACGAAAATGCAACATTTGTAATTGGTTTGATGCAAATTTGCATATTCGCTGCCAAAGGCTTACACATATACATACGCATACAAACAGCCATTGCTGTGGCTTTTGTTCGATTTGATGCGTTTTTGATTTGCTTTTATTGAATTGATCCAAGTGATTAGGTTACAGTGTTTAACTGAATTATATAAGCATGTATATGTCAATACACATACATATAAACCTACATTGTTATTTGCATTTGTACGATTTTGCATTATCCTGCCGTTACAAGCTGGATTACAAATACAACAAACCAATGTGATTGTTAATCAAATGAAGCGACAATTATGATCAGGCACATTCTCAGGTTGAGGCATTTCACAGCTAATATTGTACATACATAAGTATTTGTATATATGTATGTATATGTACAGATATGTAAAAACATTTGTAGAATTCTTAATAGTACATTTCTTGAATGACAAGTAAGTACTTAAACATCCTTCTTCTAGAACTTTAGAATATCAGTTTCTAACTAGGATCCCTAGTATTTAAAGTCGCATATTTAATGTCTTTTGAGGTATCGCTGGTAAAAAAGAAAATGTTTACCTATTTTTAACCAAATATCCTTCATAATACCAAATCTAAGTTCCCAGGGATTTATAGAAATACGATTTTACGACAATTTTGCTTATACTAATTGTATATTATCAGTGGCGCAACAAAGGGGGAACGGCGTGGGCGGCCCGCACCGGGTGGAACCTTTTTTGGGGTGACAACCACCCGGTCTGTCAAAAATAAATCGCTGGAACAAAAATTTTCCTTTTCGGGGATTCCTCCACTAGCACTAGCTCAGCTCTATGTATACGGTTACTGATTGGGTGTCTCAAGATTTTTTTATTGTTAGTTTTCTGTAGAATGGGATTGTACAGAATCTCTTCCAAATCTTATGATTGCACTGAAATTGTATATGACGGTTTGCATGTCCGTAGCTTCATGTGAGAGGAGTTTCAGTAAATTAAAATTAATAAAAAAATATTTGCGGGCAACAATGACCCAATCGCGGCTTAGCAATCTTGGTATATTAGCGATCGAACACGAGGTGAAGTTATTGCTGAGTTTGCAGCTGCCAAAGCTAGAAAGAAGAAATTTTAATTGTATAACAATTCCTTTTCTGGCTTAGTTATTATTGTCTTTTGTTATTACTTCAATATTGTAAATAATAAACTTCCGCACCGGTAGCTACGCCACTGTATATAATATATTAAACTGTATCGAAATAAAACCAAGTGATTCTCTTAAGAGATTTCCAAACAGATTCCGCCTTTTAAAATCGTACTGTGACTTCATGAAAATCGAGAAAATATTACTACCATTCATAGCTCGCGAATAACCAATGTGGATTCAGATAAATAAATTTAAACAGCAGAGCCTGTCGGTTGTTATGAGAGAATTTGTTCAAATTTCGAGGCAATACAGATTTAAAAATTAACAGTTATGTGTTCTTTTCATCCACTTATTGGAACGCGCTGACCTTAGTTGAGTGTTAAGTGAATGCGTCTGCTAGGATTTGACCCCTAAATCTTGCATAGTTGATTCTGAAGCCGAAAAAAGCATTTCAAAAACCTACACTACACTTTACACAGACAATTACTGTTAATAATGAAGTCACCATCAGTATATAACATGTTGCTAGATTTACTATTATCCAGAACCGAGATTTTCAAAAAGGACAATCGACGTATTTTAGTAATAAAATAATATTTTTTATCCAAGATTATTTTTTTTATCTAAATTGCGTGATCGTTTTACATAAATTTGCTCATATATCAGCAATGTTTCCTATTGTTCTGCGCATTTTATTGTCCATATACTGGTAGTCATCAAATCAGAAATAATAAATTCACGTTATTCCAAACAGATGTAAATGTCACATGAGGGTCAAGTCAACGAAAACGCGACAACTGGAAACCCCAGTATTACCTTACCAGACGGTGGAGAGTGGCGCATCGAACAACTGCAACAAATCATATATATTGAAATAACCAAACGTAGACAGAATAGCCTAATATTAAATTCGTCTCGATAACTTTCTTTTTACTTTCGTTAGTTAAATAAGTTTTTTGGTGAAAGAGCAGAGCTCAAACATAGCAAACGGAGAAATCACAAAGCAGAGATGGCTTAAAACTATTCACTTCTCTCTCCAAACACAAACAAAATATTTAATAAACATTGACAGTTATTAGTGAGAAAATTGAAAATATAATATCTGAGATCTTAATTGAGCAGCGCAATAACGGGCGAACCTTAATTGACGACAAAATTTTTTATTTGAGGAAATATTTCAATGAAATTATTCAGAAATTAAGTATTTATTTTCGGAAACAAAACACACACATATTTTACGTGCGTATGCTTCGCTTTAAGGCCCGCAGGACACCACTTCGACGCATCTTCGTTTATTGGAAATACAGTTAAATTATCCCAAGACATTACGAGTATTGCATTGCCTTTTATACTTTGTCTTCTTTGTATTCTCCTAAAACTGTGAATAGCTTTACCATGCTGGGGGTTTTACCGCTATTGTTGCATATCCTTAAATGCCAAAAGGCGTCGTTCAACCACAGATTTATTGTCTCGGTCGCTGTCTACCCTCCTTCCTCAATGGCATTCTTTATGTGCATATTTTGAGGGAAATTTTAATATTTATTTTTTTCTGTTCTTTTTCGGGTAAATTACCTTAATTTATAGAAATGCAATGTTCGCCACCCTTAACTACTCGAAATGAGGATCTCATATGCTCAAGTAGGATTGCCTGATGAAGCAGTATTGATTTGCGCCAAAGGTGAGTTGGCAATTATGGTAAGCAGTTTAAACTGACCTTTGGTAAGTGATCTCTGGGCGTTGGATTTGAGCTACTTTGCAAATTCATACCAAATACGCTCTTTATTTCGGTGCATTCTTTGCTTTAGGTGTGAAGTGCGTGCTAGACCCTTCAACACCTCATTGTGCATAGTAAATACACACTCATACAAATTGTAGGACAAACGAGTGTGTATGAAGTCTTAACTTGCTAATGATCGTGCATTGTCGAACTGACCATTCAGCATCGCATTTGTTTGCAGCGGATAAGCCGATAATGAGCCGACGCTGATCGTATTTTGACTTTGTAACTCTTTCTAAGACGCTGACCGTTTGATTGATAGCATTTATGCTAATGAGCGAACCAGCAAAGCTGACCAATCGGTAAATTTGTGTGCGTTTGGCGCGTGGACAAAAGCGATAAAGAAGATAAAGGGTGTAAAGAGTGTAAAGACACGAGCCACTACTTAAAATGGACATTGGTCAGTTGAGAATAAACAGGTTTTGACCAATGTGATTCATATCTAAAAGATGAGAATGAGCTGCAGAGTTTAACTTGACAGAAGGGTTTAAGGAAAACCATTAAGCGATTGTCTACGTAAGCAAACCGTTAGACAATTACGTATGGCATATGCTTTGATGTGAAGATCTAAAATTTTGACTAAAATTTTAACAATCAAAGCTTGAAAAATCACGGACATATTTTGCGCTTTGCCCTTCAACAGTTATTTAGATTATATCTCGCGAAAAAAACTACGAAGTGCATGCAACTTGGTTCCCATGCTTTGATTGTCCGCTTTTTGGATAAATACCAAACTCTGCCTTAAAAAAAAACTTAAGGAAAATAAAAGATGATGATTCTTCAAAAGATTTGCAGTTTCTTACAATTACATAGCAGTAAAAAAGATAGTGAAAATTAAAATAGCTGCAGGAAAACAAGCTGGGCGCCGCCGAGACAAAGGGATGAAACCAAACTGCCAGCGAACCAACCAACCAAGCGAACGTACAATCAACCAAAAAACTAACCAAACGGACCCCAGCATCAGAAACGCATCATAATTTGGAAAACCGGTTCGGACATCAGCATTAATTTCGCGCCCTAACGGTAAAAGCAACAAAAGCCCAGCCAAAAAAAGCGGACAAACAAGATTGCATAAAAGAAACCCTTTCATCAACGTACAACGATCAGCGGAATGGCCTAAGAATGCGCCGGTCCATTGCGAACGATCTCTGGTCAACACTGCCAAGAGAAGAAAGGATGGAAATTATGCTGCATAGGCTTAAACGTATGCTGAGTGATTTGAGAAAATGTGAGTGTATGTATGCGCTTGGCGCGTAAATTACGAACTCCCGTTAGGTTTTATACGAAAACTGACACGACTCTGTGATTTGTTGCCATTTGCTATAACCAATGCTGTTGTCTATTCCATCAATTAAAAAAAAAAAATCGTTATGGAAAAGCGCGCTTGGACGCACAAAGCTGCGGAATATGTCATAAACCAACATGTGTGCATACAAACAGGAATGTCTTCCAATTTATGAAAGGGTTTAGTGGTCACAAGAGCATCCCGTTTCGGAATATTTTATTGTCTTCTTTGCATTGGTGTACTTTGCAGTTTAGGGTCCAGTTTGATATTTAAAATTCTAGTTATTATAGACGAATTTGTTACGGTCACAGGAGATGCGCAGATATTTCATTTGATTGGTTAGCTGGTTGAAAGGTGCAAAGGACTCGGTTGGTTGACTGGTCGGTTTCGTGTGTTTAACGGCGCTGATCACCCATTCGAAGCGATGGGGTCAGCCATTTCGTCAAAACATTTGTTCTTTGCTTGTTAGGGCAACATGTAGAACGAAGTATTGACGCAAGATGGCGGTCGTTTGTTTACGAATTAACAAACATGCGTCACCGTTGTGTTGAACATGGGAATTATTTGAAAAATTATAATTAGAGTATGAATGTTAGTACGAAAAATTCAGAAAAATTATAAATTAAATTTTTTCCTCTTTATACACATGTATTTATTCGTTTTGTTAAATAGCACTATAATAAATCCACGTTCACAAAAAATATTCAGCCATTACTTGATACTTAAGCATAATGGTACTTCAAACCTCCAAAATACAATCTTGTTCTAATTATTTTATTGTATGATACCACCAGGCATTAGACACTGAATTCTGCAGGAATTTAAGAATTATATATTATTATTAATATACCAATTAAAACTACAGAAAGGAGAAACTGCACACGAGTCGTATGTGTGTAGTAATTTTCATTCCTAGCGAGAGATCTTTACTTCCAGTTTTCAATCTTTATCTAAATTGTTTATTTAATTTGCCTATCATTACGTTTTCAGCATCTTAATTAATTGCGCACATGACACGCGTTGACTGCACCCTTTTTAAACTGACCATCGCTCAAATCAGCTGACCATGCAAATGACCTCCATAAAAATGTTAAAACTCACTTATGTTATTTTAATTTGAAAACTAGTTTCTCGCTTGACCAACACGCGCCAATTATGCATTAAAAAACGTTGATCTTAAGTGATGGTCAGTTTCAAGCAATTAGAAGGGTCATCTTGAAAGCAGAGATCATTACGAAATGCATAAGGGTTATACAAAGAGCAATTTAAAGGGAGTCAATTGTAAGACACTGCACGCATGATTATTTATATACATAGGTGTGAAAGTAATAATGGCTATTTGAGCCACAAAATTTTGGTTTGTCATTAGCTTTGGGTTCTTAAAATATAATATATATATTTTTATAATATTAACATTTACCTTTTTTATTATTTGAAAATTCGAAAATGCACTGATGAATTTCAAAATTTTTTTTAATGGGATATAACGAGTGATTTTGCAAAGATCTTTTTTTTAACTCCTTATAGATTGTAAAAGTGATGTTTTTTTCAGCTTTTCCAACTAGTGTCAAATAACTCATACTGATGAGCAATAAATGTTTAAAAAATGTTCAAAATAAATTTTACTCTTAATTTTACTCTAAAGAATTATAATCGACTAAGTCTTATGTTAATAGTAAGCATAGTTTTCTGCGATCTTTTTTAAATCGTTAAAATCAAGTTTGGAACAGTTTTGAAAAACATCAAAGCATTTTTAAAAACGTTTTGAAGTTAAGGGTCAAAATAGTCGGAGGCTCAAAACGCTGGAATTCTTAAACTTTCATCATCCTTTCAACTTCAACTTCTATCATATTTTCATTTTCAGAAAAAACTGTCCGCATAATAATATTATACCATATTCATTTCCCAGCATTCTTATTGACAGAAATATTCCCATAGAAGAATTAAAATTCAATATTTCAAAATTTCATTGCATGTTTTCATATTTTAATTATCATCAAGTCATTTATGCTGATCAAAACAGAAATAAATCGAATTACCAGGCATTACAAACACATATACATACATATAAAGATTTTCGCACTCTAAAGATGCCCCGAAGAGTAAGAAAGTGGAAATACGTAATTAAATCAATTAAAGAAAAGGGTGCTGCACTAATACTACATGGGCTTATCGAAATTATTTGCATACAAATAAATAAGTGCAACTGCATTTGCATACACGCAAGCCGCCAAAGCGGCCATAAATGCGTGTGCATGCAAGTGGTAGCACCGGAAATAGTGCATTGACTGCGGCGCATGCGCAAACACTCGGATACGCAAATACAATAACATTCATATAGGCATACAAACATATAAATATACATATGTATATGCAAATCATCGATAAACTGAATTAGCATAACAGTGGCACAAGTCAAAAATGTGCCATTTTCAAAGCAATGCCGCTCACCGCAATGCGAGCAGCTCTTTGCATATGTTTGATTGTAAGTAGTAGTATGTATGTATGTATGTGCATAAAATTCGACAGGCGTCACATCGTAAAACACATCGACGAAACACGATCAAATAATAGTTGCGTGCGAAAATTATGCAAATTAGGTCTCAGGTCCTTTCATGCTTACGAGTACAAACTCGTCCATGGCACACACCTACCCACCCGGGGCGTCGTTCTTTATCATGTGCTAACAAAAATGGCGCCAGCTTACTTTTCGTACTTTTGGATTATTGCGCTTCGTAACGTATTTTCTCTGCATTGTTTATAATTATTTTGTGCATTCGTCGTCGTTTTGTGACAGTCGGCGCATTACCTTTCGCTCCGCAATGATTTATGAGTGTTTAAGATTTTTTAAAGTTACTGCAATTTTTTATTTGAGCAATTATTGGATTTTTCGCCAAGTAAATGCCGTGAAAGTTCAGCATTATTTGTGTCGAATATCATTAATTTTGTAAGGAATTTCTTCATAGTGATAGCTGACGTTAAAGAAAGTATTCAAGTGAGTGACTGCCGATCGATTGGCGTAATGACGTTGCGCAGCGGCGCCCCAATCGAAGATGTGTTGACAGAGGTTGGCGAAGATGATTAATCGATAGCACTGCCAATATTTCGAAGTGGCAGCAACGTGAGAAAATATTTCATTTCAGAAGTTGACTTGCCGAAAACTAGAGAATAAAGCGAATTAGAGAGTAAAGCGATTATGTAGTACGTACATAAAGGAGAGTATTTAGTTTAATATGAACTAATAGTGTACTGCTGTAAGTAAAGTGCAAGCTTGATGTAAGCATGTTAAAAAATATGCTACCAAAATTTCAAATTTTAATTTACTCAACGTCATTTTTGGAGTATAAATACATATTTATATATTATATATTTATTTATGTATATTTATTATGTATGTACAACAATATTCCCTAGGAAAATTTATATTAATGTATTTTTGAAATTGTCGAATTTGCTGTGAAATTAAAGAACACAAAAATTTATTTTATAAAATAATAAAATTAAAATTGCAATAAGAAAACTTTACTAAACATTAAATTCAAAAAATTTTTGAAAAAGTTTACTAAACGTCTAATTAACTGCTAACAAGTTATTAACTACTATAATCCCGATTATTTAGATTTAGAAATGTTTTAATATTTTTGCCGAAAAAAAACATCACAAACGTATACTGTTCGTACTTTTTACAGGTTTTTTTTTTGTTTGTTGTGTTATAAAAATATGTCACTATTTTTTAATATTTTTAAATTATTATTTTTTAGTTTTGCAATAGAGTTTTTATCTGTTCAGAAAACTCTATTCATCTATTAAGAAAACTCTATTCCAAAACTTTTTTAGTAAAAAGTTGATATACGCGGCTTGTTCAAAAATTTTCGCGAAATTTGCATTTCTTAAAAAAGTGTTTAATAATTCATGCCTATCCATTTTGTACGGTTAATTTTATTTTTGTACTGGTGTCAACTCCAGTTGAAAAAATTGGTATCCAAGGGTTCTTTGATATATTTTTCAAATACCTTCCATATTTTGATCGATTTATAAATTCAAGTAAATTTTATTTTTGGGATAGGTGGCAACTCTTTCGAAAATCTCAAAACTGTAAAGGATTCTATCTTTTATAAAGATACCCTACAAAATTTCGCCACAATCGGTTTTAGCGGTTTCGGAATATAAGAAGGCTAAGAACTGAGAAATCCTAAAGATATCTCCAAATAGTTAATGTAGTTCATATTACGTTTCATGCCAAATGAGTTATTTAATTAATAATTGTAAAGTTAAATAGTGAAGAGGATTTCAAGAAACGTAAGCTTTAAATTATTTTGAGTTAAAAAATATATTTCCGAAAAATCAAGCGTCGTAAATCAGACTCATAGGCATCTACTAATTTTAATTTTTATTTTCATGAATTAAATTTAGAAAATGTCACTACAAAATTTTAATAAAAAATTTCCTTTCTCGCTGACAATATTTCGGTTAAGGGTTGCTTGCGAATAACCGTGTGCCCAAGTGTCCAAACCTAAGATGCTTTCAACATGCAAGACAACAGCGTCTACTGATCATCAACCCGTCCCTAGCCCTTTTGGTGAATGCAACAAGAAAATGTTTCAAAATATACCGAAAAAAAAGAATTCGACAAAAAGATAAAATGAAATTAATTATCGGCAAGGAGATCGCCCAAAATTTCGACAAAGATCGCTAGCTTGCTGCAAAAAAAGTGAATGCAACAACACATACAAATGTATGTTACCTGTGCTGGCAAACAGCTAAAGGATTATATGCGCAAGGCTGCGAGACGCGAATTCAAGCCATCGGCAGCGCACGTAACCTTTTGTGCAAAAGGCAATGACATTCGCTCGAAGAAATCTACAGTGGAATTAAAAACGTCGAAAGACACATAAAGGAAATTTGCAAGACATATATTCGTATGACATGATGTAATAGAGGGACGAGGAGGTATAGAGAAAAAAGGGGTGTTGCGACGAGTATCTAATATCACTGCAGGGCATCATTAATTTTAATATTGTCATTAGTTAAGAAAATATACGGATGTGCATGGAAGAAAAAGGCTTGAAAATCACCTAAAAAGCGCGTGAGAAAATGTGATGTTTAATGACAAAAATAAAACGAAAAAATATGAAATTCGAGAATTCTTAATTCGGTAGATCATTTTGCGTAAATGTGCAAGTAGCTGCCGAAGTTTACGCAGATTCGCGTTGGCAGGATTATCATCAATCATAGGGAGGGTTGATTTGTAAGCTGATAGACACTGTAGGGATACAACCAAATGCTTGGAGTCTAATGGATTTTTGTTTAGAAATATGATTAATTATTGAATCGAGTTATTGAATATTTCGTGAAATAAATTTGGTGAAATTGAAGAAGAAAGAAAAAGAATACCATAAAAAATCAAGCGACAAAAGGTAAGAAAATAAAACTTAAACTACTTCAATTAAATTAAATATTTTATTACAAGCTTTATGTCTAAACTTTTTAAAGTTTTTTTTTCTCTTGTTATTATGTTAGGAAATAAATTTCTAGATTAATTTTAAGTTTCAAATAATTTTCGCTTTCATGGTAATACAATAAACGTCTCGCTTTATGCTAGAAACAGTCAACGACGTTCCGCCCTTCCGTACTTACCGCCCGTATTAAACAATGTTTGTCAAAAGTTATGCCCGTAGTGAAAACGTAGAATTAGTTGTTCTTTTTTGTTTTCATTTGAACAATGTTGTCATTTCTCAATATGTATCTATCGTTTTGAATGCATCTAGCTTTTAACTTATAATTTTTTATTATGTAAAACACCAAAACTAAACTCGCATTATTTAAAATAGTCTACCTATTTATAAATAAATGTATACGACACAAATTTTGTGTTATTTTAAGAATATTTCAAATATGTATATTCAAGTTTTTTTTTCAATTATTACAAAATATCGAGACTGGCAACCCTTCGTTGCAAGAGAGAAATCAGCTTACTCGTTTCTACCTTAAAAATTTAATATTTGCGGATATCCTACCGTACGGTCTGTAGAAGCGGACGGTAGAAGCGGTGGTGAGTATTCAATTACGATGCGCTATCATAAGATAGGTCGTATCAGCTGATTTGGCCTACGGTTTTGCGTCGGTGACTGTTTCCAGTGATCCATCTTTGAAGTCTAAAACCAAGTTTAGCCAAGAAAAAGTTTACTCTTCCACAAATGTAGATTGCAAAGCCTTCTTGGAACAGTGTATACTTACATATGGGTAGTTTGCTCAATTCATATATTTGATGGTGGATGGAACATTACAACCTCAGAAGTCACAGCTATTCGATTTTCGATTTTAATATTCACGCACTCAATCCATCCTTCCAAGTAGATTTCTAATAATAGGTTCCATGGCAATGTATGTATGTCTAAAGAATTGTAAAAAAAGTATATATGTAAAAAACGCCTAACAATTGAAATCGAATTCAATAAATCAGACTTTTGCATTCCCCGTAAATAAAAAAATTAGCAAAGCCATGGCGAATCCGCATTCAGTGTATAGTACAGTTACCACAGAAAATTTCACAATTTCGTTTTTCCAAAGATTTTAAAACTACTAATTAACATAATTTTTGGCGAGCAACCTTAACCACCCCACCGCAGTCACCTTACGAACGGCGCAACCATCAATATAGCAACAGCCGAAAACTATGCACCACTTTCATGCCAACGCGCACAGTGTTATGCAAATGAGACCTGCCGCACAAAGCGCATGCGCACAGCATCGGCAAAAGGGCTGCTGCGCCGCTCTAAGCTGAAGCGAAGAATTGCATGTGCGTGTGTGTGTAAGTGCAGTGCGCGCAGTTTATGCTAATTTATGCAAATTCACGAAATTATATCAATTCGTTGGCCTACAGTTCGATATGACTTCTACATTGATTTCATTGATTTTTCTTTCAAATGTACGTATGTTTTTCTCCTTCATCAACTACTTGTGCTTTTACTTCTCCTGCCGTAGGACTTCTTCTTTTACCGCAAACGTATTTCTGTCAAATATAGCGACATATATACTTATATATATATATGTGTATATAGATACAGTTTCGAATGAAACAAATTTGAAGTGGGGTTTTTCAATTGTCCTACTAATTGAGTTACAAGGCAAGCAGACGCATCAAGCTCGGCAGTTGCTATTGTTGGTATGCAGCGAATGTCAATTTATACTCGGAGTCACTTTCACCTTTAGTTCACGTCACCGAACTGGAGTAAGTATTGATTTCAGAGGGGCAAAAAAAACCATCACTACAGTTAACATTTTCTATTTGCATTTGAATTTGGAACAAAATTGCAATAATGCCACAAATCAGCATAAAAATAGCGAAATACAATGGCCATTGTGCCGGCGTCTGTGACAGTTGAGAGTTTTCAGTTAACGTTTACCGTACTCAGTTACAGCAGTTGTGAATGTTTGATGCGAATTTGCATATTTATGGTATATGGCGAAGAACTTCCGAAGCACATAGTTTGTACCGAAAGCTACCGAATTCGAGAATGTTGCAAAAGAGTCACATTGTTGCGTAACTATAGTTAGTTGGTCTGTGGTTAGTATAGTAAAAAATTGTAGGTTCGTTTTATATTTTAAGAGAATAAATTAACACTTGTCATATTTGAATCCAAAATTAATATTTTAAAAAAAATTTCTTCATCTACAATGTTAATCTAAAACAAGAAAAAACTCTAACTGCGGTTACACTGAAGCAATAATATCCTACACAAATACAAAAGATTCCTTACAAAAATTAAATGTTGATCGGTCAGTTTGTATATAAGCTATATGCTGTTATTGTCCGATCTCAAAAATTGAATCGGAGATTATAGCGTTGATTTGCATTCGGTTACGACAAATGTGCAGCTTCTTGTGTTGCAAAATTTCAGATCAATAACTCATAAACTGATGGACTATAAGAGTCTCCAACGTGTTCTTCTAGGAGTTACAAGCTTTGTGGCAAACTTAATATACTTTGTTCAAGTTATAAAATTTCCTCCATCCAACAAATGATTCAATTCATCATAAAACAACAAAAATACATGTACACAAGAAGTTCGGCATCTTAAAAATATGTAGTATTTTGCGAATATAAAATGAATTTTTTAAAACCTTATAAATGGTAGAAAATGCCTTGGAGCTTTGCCATTGCCTTCAGAGTACACCTACATCAGGACCACTATCATGAAGACTATCATTAAGGTTAGCTGGATTTAAACTCGTTACATATTTGATTGGTTGTCTCCCTTGTCGGATTGTGTTATTTGTGAATTGCTTGTAGCAAGTTCAAACCAAACTTTAGATTATGTTAGATTGAATAATATTAAAGTAGCTAGGAAACACACCTATGCTCGCAATATTGTGCTATCGTAACTTGAATATTGATTGGATTGCTTAAGTGCGATTTAGAAACCCGAATTGAGAGTTATGAAGCGGGTAAAAAACTTGAAACAAGTATACATAAAGAAAACTGTCAAGCAATGAGCTTCCCTATTCCACTCACCATAAAAAGGTGTTCAAAGAGATCATGATCTCATAAATTTACATTGCCATGCCCCGATTTTGAAGAAACCCCTGGACTGAACCGAAGTTGATTTAAGGGTATAATATACAAAAGTATATGCTGTCGAATTTTCGAAGTGAGGAATCCTAAAATAATAGCAATAACAAAGTAAAAATATAAACTGAATACCCTGCTACAATGTTTTCAAAAATTGATTACTGAATTAAGAAATGAAAAAGACTTTAAAAATAACCTTTTTTGTTTCGGTTCCGCTGAGTCCCTACGAATATAAATAATAATATTATAGATTTTATATGGATTTTAAAGCTGGGATGGAAAATCGTATGTTAAGTTTTTGTTCGAAAATTGTTGTGCTCAGTTATTATCATGCTAAAAATCCGAACTTTTTATTAATTTTCGAAACAATTTTAATTTTGCTCTTTGCAATACGTGTTTTTGCAATCTGATTTAGCATTCAGTTGTAATTTATATGTACACGGTATATACCCTTTAATTACTATATGTATTTATGTATATACCGTAACTTTAGTGTCAAAAAATATTCATTACCTTATCGTAATGAAGCACCTTTGGCTGCACTTTCCCAGGCTACTTAATTTGCAGTATCGCATATCGCGAGCAAATCTACAAATTGCAAATTCCAAAACATTAATAAATAAACACATATATATATGTATGTGTGTGTGCATGCAAAACCATTTATCACAACTCCAGCGTTTAGGTGCTGAATCCGGGCGCAATAATGCCCAGTGATGCATATTAAAATGCCAAACTTAATGAATTTTCCGCAAACGCAAAACCAAAACCGGTAAACTAATAAAACAACAAAAAAAAATCGCATACCGTTACATGAAAAAAAATTCCCAGCAATTGTGATGCAGAATTTTTTTTGCATTACAAAGATTTTCAATCAAGATTTTTGGCTAGAAAGCAAAGCAACAACATAAGGCGCTCGTAAAAGGGAGAAAGAATGAACCGGAAAAGGGTTGCGAAAAGTTGCCACATGCAAAAGTATGCAATTTTATTTTGCATGAGTGGAAAACCCTTTTCCACTGCAATGCATGCACACACTCATGTCCATACATTTAAACCCATGCCATTCAAGTAATCTTGAAGAACATGTTAGTGAAAAGAGGTCGCGGATTATTAATTTAATTTTTCGCTACCTACGCTGCTCCTCGCAACCCCTTTTGCGCAATTTTCATTTCCTTTCCGCAAAAAAAATCTTTTACACCAAATCAGCCTCCTTTTCCGATCGCGCTTGTTGAACTCTTTTCTTGCACTTTCACCTCATTTTTGGTTTTCTCCTTCTAATTTTTTATTGGGTGAAATTCAACGCGCATTCCACATGTAACAATTATAGGTCTGCGAATGTATCGAATTTCGCGCCAATGCCAAAGTGTGTTGCACTTTAGACAAAACACAGATTTTTTACTTTCCATTTACACTTTTCAAAGTAGATTTTGCAACATTATTGCAATATTCGAAATTTACGACCATTTCCGCTTACTTGTCAGAAGAAAGCCTTCATTACGTAATAAAAAGAAATAAAAAATATTTTCTTCAATCAAAAAAATATAACACCTTAAAGGGGGGATTATTGTAATTTGAGAAATTACTAATAGAATATTGGTTACCAATGGGGTAGCAAAATTTCGATTCTGTTGTCAGAATCATGAGTTTAAAGCAATTACATGTACTTACATATGTTGTATATTATATAAACAAATTATAGATGAACACTTTAAGTGCTTTACTCAAAAATACTTTTTTGAAAAGCTTTTCTAAGTCGGTAATACTTACAGAGCATTACGTTTCACTATTAAAAAGATATTGTTTTTTTTTTAATTACTAAAGCATACTGTTGAGCTTTGCCAAGTATCCTATGTCCTCTAAAAAACCCATAAGTAAACAATTCGCTGGTTGAAATCGCCTGTTCGCCAATTGTCAATTTACAGGATCCCTTATTAAAACCATATGCTTGATGTGTGCAAAATCTATCTTAGCCAACACCGCTATAATATAACTTTCTATATTATGATTTTTCGATTTAGTCTTTTAATGCACATCATAATAATTGTAACATATTTTGGACACTATCTCTTGCTTTGCAATCAAAAGTGTGATTTCCTTAAAACTTCATAAAGCCACAAAACCAGCTGCAGCAGAAAGTCGTGCACCGGCCGGAGATACGCAAGCAGACGTCCTAAATTCTCTTTCTCGAAACAAATCAAGATTACGAAAATAAAAGACATACAAGAAACATATGTACATACACAACTACAGAGAAATGTGGAAAGAATGAAAATGAGAACGACAATCCTTTAAGGAGCCAAGAACATCGTTGTTGCCCCTTACAACGTCAGTGGAGTAAAAAGGATTACGTAATGGCATTTCCAATTCATAAAGAGAATGAATGAGAATTAAAAAAAATATATAATATGAAATAAGCAAAAGAAATAATATATAATAAGGATCTTGTTATTTTTACAAGACCGTGCGTGCGCTTCCAATAATAGGTGAGGAACACAGAACAACAAAATTCAAAACGTAGTATTTTCCTAGCATCATTTTGCTCGCATTGTAATGACCCCAAAAGAAAACGAGGGTGGATTTTTTTCACTAAAAAATATAATTCGGTAAAAAAGAGGATATAAGAATCATTTCAAACTTCGCACAACAATCGTAGCAGCCGCCGGAGGAGTTGTGAGCGTAGAATCCTTTAGAATTTCCAATAATGAAAATTACACAAGCGCCAATACTCATGAGCTCAGCTGAACTGCGCAGCTCATCGAAGCCAATGTGTGCGTAGTACACATGTAAGCCAAAGCCAAAGCCAAAGCCAGAACCAGAGCTACAGCACGATGATTTATTTGAAGGGCTGTTTTCATTGCTGGTAAATCAGGCGTACAACGCCAACGCCAACGCCAATCCCAATACAATCAACCGATCCTGGTGACCTGATTAACTGCGTACCTATACGTACGTAAAGATGTATGAATGTGTGCAATTGGCGGATGGTTAATTTTGTAAAGGATCCTGATGTTTTCGTTGAATGATCATTGCATTATTTGCCAGAATTTTATGTGTGGTAAATTTTTGACACTTAAAATGGAAAAAAATACAATAAAAATTTTGAAAACAGTTGACAAGCGTTAAATGTGAGTATGAATTTCTTTATTTTTTGGAAAATTAATTTCAAGCATGAATGCGTTAAAAATGCTTAAAAAATAACGGGTATTAAAATGTCCACAAATGTGCGTCATTTATTCATCATGTTTCGGGTTTTCGTTCTACTGCTCATAATTAAATCTACACACATTAAAGAGCGGTTATCACCTAACTGTCAATTACTCTCTTTCCTTTCGTAGTAGCCAGTGAACCTCATTACAACACAACTTGAAATATATTGAAAACAAGTTTATCGTCAAAATCCAAAACAAAATAAGCGAAATACAAAAAAGCCAAGTTTTTTCATTCGCTGAATTAGCCGACCATCTTTCCATTGCCTCCGATAATCAAGTCCTAAAACATCTTGCGTAATCTACCTCGTAATCTAAAACTGAGTAATCCACATTTCAACTTTATATATTTATGATCTGGGAGGAGTAAGTTAAGATATCTTCTCAATTTCCTACTCAATCCAAAGTAGAAATTTTCAGAGATAATAATTTTAGATCTAATTGCTAGATTTAAAGGGAAAAATTGTTTTTATCTAGTTCAGTGAGGGAGAATATTCAGGCGTCCAACCCACTGTTAGAGTTATGAGTTTAAAAGAATGTATAATAAAGAGCCGGTTTAGAGTGGATAAGAACAGATTTAGAAATCTTTATTGTTCTTAACTAAACTGAGCTAATGCTTCTATTGTAATTGTTCTGGAAAAGTGCACCAATCATTTCATTTTTGTTCCATATTCAAAATCTAAGCTAAATAAGATAAAGCACACACGTAAGCTTACATAAATTAAAGTTTTTATATTAAAGCTTAATTATTTATAAACGACTCAAGATCTCTACCAAAGTGCCTTTGAGATTTGTCAGATTACAGCACATTTATATCTGGGCCTAACTAAATGCAACGGAACAGTTTTTATGTTACCCAAAGGATAAGATAAGATAAGCTGAGGCGATTCCTCATTGCAAAGCTTTCGCAAGGCATTTCGTGCAATATAAATTTTATAGCTTCCTATGTGGACTTTTTGGTTTCAACCTCTCTCGAGAAGATGATATATTTTGCGAAATAATATCATCAGTTGAAGTTTTTCCACATTTCACAAGAGAAGTGGTATTCGAATATGGACAACTAATATAGTTTGTCTCTAAAAATCAAAGTTGACTGAAGATATATTCATATACATATATACGCTTAATTAATGAATGCTACTTACTGATAAATGATAAATCTTCTGAAAACAGAAATCTCTAAAGCAAAACATCACATTTCTGAAGTGATTGTATTGAAATGCAATTCTATTTATTAAATGTGTCCATACGATATCTGTTATGAAACTGTTGTACCACATTTATACCCTCATTTAAATACTATTCTTTCCTCTTCAACTTCAACAAATCATCCCATTCACACTTCCCTTTTACCAAAATTACCATTTGTCACATATGCATAAATCTCCATCTCGATTTCCATGTTGACCCCGCATGACCCACAGCTCCCTAAAACTGTCAACACAAACGATCGGCCATACACCTCAGCACTTTGGTTTTCTGAATAAATAATCATATTAATTGCATTATTAGCACAATTCAAAGACATTAAGGCGAAGAGAATGGAAATGCAAGCCATGCGAAAATTTTATAACAAAAACCGAAAGAATAGTAGCTGAGAAGCGGCAAAAATAACAGCTCAATAAAGGAAAGGAAAAATTCAAATGTGAGAAAAAGATAATTTTCATATGATAAGGCAGACGATACTCAAATGCCCGTTGGGCAGATCAACGCGTTGCAATTTGAACTTCCCTCAGACAATCCTTAGAGAAATTGCATTCAATTTCTTCTTAAATACCCAAAAAATTTGTATTTGACCCGCTACATCGACCCATGCGTGATTGCTCAGGTAAAAGCCATAATAAATTGTACTTTAAGCTGTCGCCTCACACATCTGATGCGTCCGCCGTCTTGCTGTCTGCTTGCGCATTCACTCACGATTCGCACGATCATCATTTAACCTAAATGGATTTTGACCTCTGCACATTCGCAAAAGAAATGCACACACGCACAGATGTTATATACTAATATGTCTTTTGTATAGGCAGAGAATAGGGAGGATTGCAAGGACGACCGCGTTAAGCTGTGGCAAAAATGTCTTCACGGGTGATTTACTTCAGTTTCACTTAAGAATACTTACTTTGCTATGAAGCGTTTAGGCCTATCTTTATTTTTTTATAGTTATCCACATCAGTCGACTCTTAGTCAATACATATGAATGTATGTACTCTTAGACTAAGGGTTGTCAGGCTATCTTTTCGCTTTTATGCCGATCTTGCTGATCTCAATCGCAATCATTTTGCTAAAATGTGTCCAAACAAATATTCATCAATTGCTTTATCTTGTCATTATTTATTTAGGTCACAAAGTAAACTTTTCTTTAGAAAACACACATATAAATATGAGAAAAAGTTTGAGAAATTTCTTTTGTACTGTTTACCGATCGACTGAAGATCTCAGATTAAATTAGATCTAGCATTTTAGATTGAATTGCTTTGAGATATAGCAAGATCTAATTTTACAATTTTGCTATGCTCCAATAAGGTAGCTTCCCCAATTTAACTTTTCAGCCTATAATAACGAAATATCAAGAGACGGTAAACCAACATTTAGGCTATTCGAAGAATGGAGGCGATCTATGTTTTTGGGATAATGTGCAGTAATTTTGGCTTCTCAACTTTTAAGGAAATGGGGTTAGACGAATGAAAGCGCGTATAACAATTGGAAGTTAAGTGCATTTTATATCATCCAGAAAAGGTATCTCAGAAAGTTATATCGATTGATTTGAGTGAATCTTTGTAGTGTAGACCTGGGAAGTTTAAATTGACTCAAAAGGGGTCAAGGTAAGCAGATTCAGCCTTGCGCTTCACTATATGTCGGTTTCAACGCGGTGTCGGCAACAAGAAAAGGAGAAACTTTCCGAATAGTTTGATATAAGTTAATTTTCTAAGACGACGATTCTATCAAACGAGTTTCTTAACACCATGTTGGAGAAAATATTGCGATCAGCCGACTAAACCGTTCAGACACAATTTGATCTCCCAATTTAACACAGATTTGATACAGATTATTGCCCAACACAGCGCTACAATCGCACAAATATTTGAGGTCGAACCACTAATCGATCGAAATCAAGCTAATCTTAAGATAAGATCTTTTTATATTCTTTTACGTTGAAGACATACATTGTGAGAGAGCGTATTCTTTAATAATGCTGCATTTTTGTGCATAAAATGGATAAAATCGGGTGAAAACTTGCCCTAGCCCCCAAATAACTAATATCAGGGTTTTTTAAACATCTAGTTGACTGTACCCCTTATATATTGGTGAGGTACCTTATTGAAGCATTGTTTTTTGTTAATATAATAATATGTAGTAATGCCAAACATAGATAAAATCGGACCAATACTACCCCTATCTCCCATATACCTACTATAAGATTTTCAAACTTCCGATTGGCTTTATACCATATATATTGGTCAATTTGTAATATATGTTAGTAAAATTAACTGAATGTATAATATTGCATACACTATAGTGAAATGCCGAAAATATGTAAAATTGGTTCACGAATTACCCAAACTTCCATAGACTACATATAATAATTTTCATTATTCTAACAAACCTTATGCCGAATACGGCGATCAGTGTATGAGTTATATATTTATAAAATTGCTTGAAAATATGTTCTCGAGTATACCCGAGTAATGTCAAAAGTTTGTGCATTAGCACAGACCTTTCCTGCCCTCAATATAGTTATTTCCGACTTCCCATCTGTCTTTAAATCGTTTAAGTAGATCAAAATTTGTGATATTTGAGTGAAATTAAGTGCACCAGCTTTTGGCTTAAACCTTACTTAATGTAAAGATTTCTGATCCCCTGGTTGACGTTTTGCACATCATTTCAATATATTAAATTTAGCCTATTCGATTGAGTATATGTCAGATATGTCTTATTTGAAAATGATTTTAATATAATTTTCGCTGACGGGAAGTAAAATATAGTTACAAAACTTATTTAATCTATGACCTATAAATACATACTATAAGTTAATAAGATATAAATTTGATTGTAAGCCATTTACCATTTCAATAAACAATGAAGGTATTTCCCCGGCTTTGATCCTGACGAGTTGGAAGAGTATGAAATCTTTGGTTCCACTTAGCACTCCTTACTTTTTTTTAGCTGTGTTTCATAAAATACTACAATAAAATATGATAGTCTTGTTACCAGAAGAATGCGATATTTCTCTCATATACGGACTTTATTTGGTGACACACATCTGGTATTCTTCGTTCGTTATAGTATTGTTAGCATAGTTTGTCACAGGTATTGTGCTATAAGAAATGGAAGAATTGTACACCTATGAGTGGTATCGCAGCTTCGGTGCAGCCAAAGTAAACGTTTTTTCTTGTTGAATTCTTGTGTTAGAAAATATCACTTTAACAGCATATTTTAAGCAATTTCGACAGTTTGCACTATGACCTCTAATTTTATCTCGTTACCAAATCCACAAACAAACGCGTAGCACATGTGTAGACGAATTTAGATTAAATTGAACGGTTATATCGGTGTAAATTATCAACATGCAATGGGGTGAAGGGGTGGCAAATGCAGCACAACAACAAACGCATAGATGCAACGAAGCTACATATGTAGACACACTACAGCTAGGTAAACGCTTGCAAAAATGCATGCAAACTATGAGCGCAGATGAGCCGCCAACATAGTGTAATGTTTGTTTGCGCGTGGAGTGCGCATTGGTCCAGACAGGCTGGACGTGCACAAAACTACACAATTTATTAACTAACATAAGCTATTCTATTCCACGTAATTTTTTATTTCGAATTATCTACTACTACACAGACACACAACAGTCGTGTCATGACACTCAACCCTTTTCGTTACGGCGCATCACCTCATGGCAACTCTTCACGCGTCGCGCGCGGTCAACCCTTCTACTAGCATTTTTCACTGTGCACTTATGGCATAAAAGAGACCTACTTTTTGTTGTAGTTATTTTTGTACAATTTTAAAATAAAATTTAAGTTTTTAAACAACTGTTATTGCTGTTTTCGTTGGCAAAATAACCAACGAGTACCATACACCTATAAATTTAGCGAGTGTGTATGAATGTGAAGCAGGAGGGATGCTGCGACACAATAGCAGCGCAAAACAATAGGAAGAGTTGATAGAGTGAGTTGAGTTAGGTAGCTGAAATAAAAAATACATAGAAGAAAAAAGGAAAAAACTTTATGTTCCAAGCGCTAAACTGGACCTGATGACACGGCGAAGATCGTGCGCTCTGCCAGATGGAATTAAGTAACGTAAGAATTTCTGTCAAATCACGGTGTGGCGCATGCAACGCTGCGTTGGCATTTCGGAAGTGGCGTTCAATTTGTTTCTTCATGACTCAAGCAAACACACGGCAGCTGGGCAAAGAATGACTTAAAGATGAGCTGAGCTTGTGTGGCGAAAGGATTAATTTGGAGATAGACGTGTATAGTTGAGGGCAATATATGTAGCTGCTGAGGAAGTAAGGCTGTTCTTAAATGTGACGTGAGATATTGATTGGAAATACATTAGAACTAAGCTAACAGTATCCAAAACGAATTTCTAATAGAAAAGAATTCATACCAATTTAATTTAAAAGAAACCAAAGGTTAGTGCAGTTCGCACACAAGCCGAAACCTTGCAACCAAAATCAACCACCAAAATAAAATGTGAATGCAACAAGGCATATACGACAACAACTACAACGCATACTAAAATGAAGTATAATTCACAACAATAGCTGCGCGAAAACAATAAGCGACAGCAGAGAAACACACAACCATTTTTGACCACACAATCGAGCACGTTCCATCGGCGCACGAAACGTGCCAACACTGGCTCTGGCTTGTGGTCAATCAGCAGCGTAAGCAAAGCAAGCCATAGACACAAGCGCATAAATGGTGAGTGTGAGACTAAAGGATGCGCACACAACAATGTATGTTGGTGTAGTTCGCCCAACAACTGGTCAGTTAACTCGATCGCGGTCAGTGTGTTTGTGTTACCCACACGCGAGCGCTCTTCGTGCGCGTGCTCCTGCGTACTTGCACTTACATACAGGCTGCTATATCCTTGCCAATGTATTCTATATAGTTGTGTGTGAGTGTGTGTTAAATGGGTGCCTGCGCGTGCCAAACTGACCGAACGTGTCTACACCATTTAGTTCATCATTAGCTTTGTTTTGGTTGTTTTGGTGATTTTTAGGGAATTGCTATGCAATTTCAGGTTTTCTATTTACTTAGTATTCAGGTGCATTGTTTCTTTCATTTCGGTGTAAAACAATGTCTAAACATCCGGTTTTTAATCTGTTACAATTAATGGGCTTTGCGGTGGTGGATTTGTAATTATGATGTATGTGGGTTTGTATGTAAATGACAGCGCGTGTCATTACTACAAATGAGCATATATTTAAGGCATTGTAAGTTGTAATCTATTGTTTTTGCAAAGAAATATTGTCTGGCAGATGAACGAAGTTTTTACTCGACCTAACCTTTTTAAAATCGTGCAGTTTCATTAAAACAAAAAAAAAAAACGAAAAACGATAGCTTTGACTGCTCCGAAGCTATAATAACTTTCACAGGTGTATTTCCTACAGCAACTAAATCTGAAAACGTAACCCCCAAACAATTTGCATCCAACGGAAAACATTTTGCTAGTTCTTTTAATCGATCAGTTTGTAGAGCAGCTATGCTATAGGCGAATAATTAAAAAAAAAATTAAAATTTCGTGAATCAATAACTGTGGGACTAATTTGCGTATATACAGACAGACGGACATAGCTAAATCGACTCAGCTCGTCACACTGATCATTTAAATATACTTTATAGGCTCTTCGACATCCCACGGTGTTACAAACTTAATACATCTTGTTGAGGGTTTAATAAATGCAAGTAGGTTCACAAAGTTTTCAGTGATGAATTTCCCTTCAACAAAACTTGGAGTATGTGAAATTCTTCCATTTATAATTTTAAGGGTGGACTTGCCAAAAGTCGGTTTTGCTTTAAAAGCATACAAATTATTTTCACCGCATCTTATTTACTCGGAATTATGTTATTTGATTGTATTTGCAATCTAGACGATCAGCATATATTATATAGTGCTAGTGCTATCCAAAATTGAGATGGAATCATTTTCGGTATTTTTTAGACCCTTTCCCATTACCCATCATCAAGATTAATCGCCTATTCGGCCAACATGAACTTTTTTGTTGGTTATTTTTCTATGTCTAGATGAACCAAACACATGTATTATTTATACGGCATTGTCCCAAACCATGGTGAAAGCTTTTGCTAACATGATCGCACCCATATAGACAGCGTCATACCTTCAAGTATCTTTCGAAAATGAAAGCGCTTCTTAAAAATTGACGTCAGTCACCATACATTTGGCGTATGAAGAGACTTCTTCTTATTTGCTACTATGTATTATCATGTGCTAGAAATAAAGAGTTAGGTTATGTTCATGCATGTTCTACAGATTACAGTAAATCACTCTAATAAATATCATAAGTGGTGTAACCTATGTATATTTCTCTAATTTCATCCTTTTTATATCTAATGTATCTATTTTTGTTTTTCAATAAAATTATTCGTGATTTTGTATAGCAAGAATTGTGCGGAAACTATAAAATAAAGCTATTAGTTTTTTTTTAATAAAAGCCTTTGTTTTCCTTCCTTTAAACCACCAAAATAGAAGTGAAGCACAAACTATCGGCGACATCAGACAAAAGAACGTCAAGAAGAAGAGGACCGAAACAAAATTCCTATACAAAACACTCCAAGTAAAAAAATTAAAATTATGTACATAAAACGGCGAACAATAAACGATCGACAATCGGCATTCGATCAGTGCAACTGTTCCAGAGACAGTATGCGGCAGTTGCGAATCAATCAATACTTAATGGCGCAGCATGCTTGAGCTGCTAGGCGGAACCCTTTCGCGCAAGAAAACCGTGTAGAAGCGTGTTTTTTGCGAACACACACACATGCACATGCTTAGGTACTGTTTATGGTATATAGTAAAGCATAGTGGGTAACCCAATGCTTACATCGATCATTCTTCCGCAAACATAGCGCAACACTTACATCAATATATATAAGTATATTCCACACGCTGGCAACTTGGAACAGAAGGAAGCGCACCTTGACGCATAGCTCAAGAAAAAAGTTCCCACAGCTTCGCGCTAATCACGATATTTATCGCAAAATGTTTTGAAAGTCCCTCTCGGTTTTCCGCTTCTTCTTCATATGCTGCTAAAAAATGCAATTGCAAAAGGAAAAGTGCACACACAAACACACTCATATAACAACAATACAAATAATATAGTATTTTCGCATTTTATTTCTTTACTTGTAATTTAAGAGGCGATCAAATATCGACAAGGCAGACGTTTGTGGCGTCGCATTCGAGCGCCGACCCGAGTGTAGTGTGTGCGTGTGCACAGGTATCAAAGGGTGCAAAAATCAATAGACAATGCAAAAATGCATGCTGTATAGCGTAGCAGAGGTAAAAGAGAAAGAAGAAGAACTTTTGCGAAATCTCTGTCTGCACGGTGTGATTGTTGGCAAGGGCGTTGCGACCAAAAAGGATCAATTCCGATCAGTTCAATGTGTCACGTCTTATGATGTCATTTGCCAAAGGATTTCGTTTGCAATTTTTTCTTATCCCTTTTTTCGATACGTTTTGCAGAAAAATACGCAAGATAATATTTCATAAAAAAAATGTACTTGCCCTTCGGTACGCCGCACTGTGCACACAAGGACACATTTATCTGCGCTGCGATCGTTCGAAGATACTCATCGCGTTTTTTCTTCTTTACAGTAAATTTCATTCAAAGGTGAAACAAAAACAACGCTATGAGTGTAGAAAGGATAATTTCCAATTTTTTTCCTCGAAACTATTTTATTATTACAGCCCGTTTGATCGAGAAAGGGATCACAACCCTTGCGCAACCCGGCGTGCGTGAACTTTCCATTGCGTTCCTAATGATTTTTACCTCAAAATTATGTGCATTTTCCTTAGCGTTTTTGCATTTTTTTTTTGCAAGAGAATCATAAATGATGCTGAAGCTGCAAAAACATTTGCAGAAAAGGCCATAAACATAAGGTTATCAAATAGAGGATCAAAGATCGCACCAATGTCTTTGGTTGCCTTAAAATAGTATGTACAATTTTGGAAGATTATCTTATTTTTGTTTGTGTTACGCATTTTCGTTATGTGCGCTCTACTCAGCCGTGAAGAAATTTTAGCCACACAACGAAATTACCGTGAAAGACCCCAAACCCAAGGAGCCAAAGGTTGAGACAAATTTCGTGGCTTGGAGCAATTTGAGTGCGTGAGTTAAAAGGCAACTCTAATATGGTCATGACGTTTGGGTCAGAGCATTAATTTAATAGAGTGTAAGCTCAAGAAATCAGTGACCTTAGCGGATCCCATTCTGAAATACCGAAAGTTCGTAAACTTAATATGCACTTCGTATGACTAAAGTGTGTAGTGCGATTCTTAACTTACTATTTTCAATTTATTTAGAGAGCTGGCTGAGAATTTCGAAAATATTTTTTAGAAAACTAATTTGACTTAGATTGTTGAATTAATGATTGAATAAGTGCTTTACAGTTTTAAATTCTTAGCTAAGATTATATTTTGTCTATATTTTCGACTTCAAGAATGATGCGATCGGTGAAACTTTGTGCAATCGCACTACCGCATGAAGTTGATACTTGGTCCAATCTTATTTTCTCCTAAAATTGAAAACTCCAAGAATCAACGTTTCTTCGTCTTGGGTACTGAACATAACTTATGCGAATACGATTAAAATTATGATTGAGAAATTCATTCTATCACCAGACTAGACAGAAAATGTGGCAAGGCAATGGTAGAATGAGGAATATAGGAAGCAACTTAAAATGAGAAATCTTACTGAAGAACCTAAATTAGAGAGAACTTAAATTGGCTTAGGAAAATTTTCCTAATTCGAATATATGGACTGAAACACGGACAGGCGTGATTTCCAAGCACATAAAATGCTAGATTTAGAAAGTACTTTCTTGTGATCGCACCAGTTTATGTGAAACAGCACTGTTCCCACGACGACGACAGTTGGGTCTAAGTAACCGGATTGGTCATGGAACCACAGCAACAGACCGTATTTTTAGACTACCAAAAAGAGATCATAATAACAAAATAATTATCGAAAAGTAGGAGCTCAAGAGCGGCCTAAGGCTGTAGGCATTTAATAAACAATAAAATAATAGATGCGCTATTAAGATGACTTGAAGGCTTCTAAGAGTTATCAAGATATGTATTTATGTATAATATATAATAAAATTTTTGACAAAAATAGACTTGACTTGGTGTACGAGGAGCCCAGAGGGTCAAGATTCGATACAGAAATTGCCATATTTCATGCCGATAAAAAAACCATTGAAAATGTATTGATTTCGTTAAAAAA